>NW_026614783.1:0-112823 GCF_030052815.1 Hevea brasiliensis
GTATAAATAGCGTCCAACCTTAAAACGCTTATTATAATTAGCGTCCGCACTCATCTCGTCCAAATTTTTCAGAACTCACCCCTTTTTGTAATTATCTTGACGCACCTTTTTTTGGTATTATTTTGTTTTCGATTACACATTTTTGTCAAAAGCCCCTTATTTCGCCTTGTGTGTTTTCTTTGTTTGGCTAAGGGACAATAGGGTTATTTTAGTTGGATGTGATGGGTTTTAAACTATCTTTCATAAGACAATATGCTCTGTTTTCCTTTGTTTTTAATGTCAATGTCAAACATTATAAATAACCATTGTTGTCACTTCTAATGTTCTTCCTTTTCTTTTATAACTGCATAATCCTTGCTTATGTTAGTAAAGCATAATAATTGAAAAACTATAATTTTTCTACTTGTTTGCTATAAAGCACTAAGAGCACCATCTTATCGGGCATTTTATCAGCATTTCTTTATCTAATTTGAAAGTGGTGTTAAATATCTCTTGAAGCAAAGATTGTAGAAGAATATTGAACTAAAGCCTAGCATAAAAGGCACATAAAACAACAACCATAACCAGGTAAACCACCATAATTTTAAAACAACCCAATAAAGCACACCAAATGCAACCAATAATAACAGAGACTCGACCAAATTTGAAGAAGCAAGTACACACCAACAAGCTGACAGGATGAGAAAAGCAAACAAGTGGATGACAAACAACCTAAGGACACTGGACAAAAAATAGATAAAACAATCTCATAACCATAGAATGAATAAGCCAACACAATCAACAAAATAATTTTTCGTGATCTGTTTCTCATAAGCATAATCATTAAAATAGAATCAGTATATCCACCACAATGAATGTCCATTGCATGTCTATCATGCATGCACGTTAAACTAAGCTAAGAACCCTATATGAGAGCTACTTTACTCCAGCCACCAACATGTCTTATTAAGTCTCACGTTAAACAATGAAACATTCATTCCCAATGTAAAAGTCTCCACGTTCAACATATATATATGGAGATTAACTGAGTTTAGTGGTATCAATCTAATTACATTCATTAGCTCAATTCTTTCCCATGGATACAACACCACAGAGAAGGATTAGGAGGTCCATTAACGTGCCTGCATCTCCTTAGCTGGAAACAATGTACAATAGCACTAAGCAACAGTTGGAAGAGCTAAAAACCGAAGTGAATCAGCTACTGAAAAGATTGGTTCTTGATATGGGTAAGGAATACATCACTGCTACCTTATTGGATGAGCCACCACTCTTGAAGTCTTATGATATCTTCCTTCAGTTGCCTCAAACAAATGGAAATTCAACAAACAATGACAACAATGTTATTATCATCTCTGATACCTCAGCATCTGCTCAATCATTACCCGGTGTTGAGTCATTACCTCATGCTGAATGAAGAATGTGTCAAGTTGGCGTCTTGTGTGAAGCTATGGAAAGGATTTGTTTTCTAATTCTATGTTTCGTGGATATGTTTTGTTATCTATGGTTATGTTTCAAAAATTAGCTTGTTATCTTGTTTATCTTATTCCCTTGTCATGTTTCTCTATTATCATATTTCATTTGTGTTGTTTTTGTGTTAACTTTTTTGTTAATGAAGAGCTATGTTCCATGTTGTGTTAAATAATGTCTTATTTTGCTCAAACACGAAAAATGATTATGTTTTATAAAGATAAAGATTTGAAACTCTAAATGTTATATGTAAATATAAAACTAAGACCTTAAAATCTAAAAGCTATAGCCCTCCATGATTCAACAAGAAAGATTAGTAAGGTAATCCTTCAAACGTGGCTATCATATTTTTTTTTTACAATTGTTTTCCTTGTAACTTGCTTCATTTTAGGCAAGCAATTTTGAATTGTCTTATAATCTCCTATGCTTCTTTGGCATTGTAATTCAAATCATTTTGATTGTAAAAAAAAATAAAGAAACACAATTTGCAAAATTTTTGCAGATATTTTAAATTTAAGGAAGTCATACCACAATTAAATATTTCTAGAAAATGAGAAAAATATCATGACAAAATCTTTAATCCACCAAAACAATTTCATAATTTAAATCTACTAATATATACATTAGGCTTTAAGATAACACATCAAAAGGGTAATCACTTCATTTTTTTCCAGTCACTATAAACTACATCAAGTAACATCCGAATAAAACCCCCAAAATGATCCCAGCAACAAATCCGTAGAAAAAAGCACTATAATCCAATTTTTTGGACTCCATATTTCTTAATCAGACACTGATTGAAGGAGATTCTTCACGTGGGTCTTCCTTTCCAAACATTAAGGATTTCTTTGACTCCATATTGATTGTCGAAAGATATTGTTGACATGGCTCTTCATTACCCAAAGTTGTTGAGATTCCAGATGAAGCAACAAGAGACATTCCATCACCACCACGATATGAATTCATAGGCAGATTGTTAGCATGATTGAATGCATGCAAGGCCTCCTCCATTGTGTCATATGATTTGTACAAGCTCCTGCTTACACCAATAACATGTGGGCGCATTCTTGCCATGAGGTGTAAATCCAGTTGAAGACCATGGAAGACAACATAAAATTTTTCTTTTCTTCTATTGCTTGTGACCCTCATATTTTGAGAGTACAGTAGGATATGAACGTTAGATGAATGGAAGAAGGAAGGTTATTCATCTCCATAAGTCATGAAGTAGGTATAGTCATAAAGAGTTTTCATGGAAGCTTTCAATTTTTAGAGTTCCAACAGCTGCAAATGTATTAATTTCACATTGAAAAATGTTGTAGTTAAGTGGCTTATAAATGTTGTAGGTAAGTAGATATTAAATGAACAGACTTTATAGTTAAGTGGCTTATAAATGAGCTAAATGGCTTATAAATGAGCTAAATGGCTCACAGTCACCCTAAATGGCTTATATCTTAAAAGGGTAAAACGGTAATAAATTTCAATGTAATTACCAATATGCCATTTTGAGCTGGCTCAATTTGAGTCGTGTAGCATTTTTGTTTTTTTATTTGTGTGAATTAAAAAAATCTCAAGTGATTTGTTATATTTTGAGAATAATAATAATAATAATAATAATAATAGAATTGACTGGAAGGTATGATTTGACTTATATTATTATTATTATTTATTTTCAAACTTTTGTCCAGCCATTGAGGCCCCACCCCCTCTCTCTATCTCTCTCTCTCTCGTAACAAGAACATCGTGCTATGAGAATTGATTGATTTTGCATACATATGGAATTGATTTACTGATTTCCCTTTTCGTGGGTATTGGATTGTAGCAGACATGGATGGGAATTGATTGCTCAGTATTCGATATGAGAGTTTGATTGAAAACTTGAAACAAGCATTGGCTACCTCAATCTGCTAGGGTTTCAAAAGCTGGCTTGGGCTGCAGGTGCATGGGTTTGGGTTGTTGTTAGATTAGGTTTTTGTTTTTTTTCAGTCTCAGGCTGCTTGGAATGATCTGTACTTGTTCATGCCCTCTGTTTGGCATCTTATTTATGAACTTTTTTAACTCATTTATACTGTGTTTGGAGATTTAAAATTATATTTATGGATAAAAATATTATTTTAAATATTATTAAAAAATTATTTTATTATTTTAATATTTTTATAATTAAAATTTATTAAATTTAATTTTAAATTATTTTTAAATACTTAATATATTTAAAAAGATAATTTTTTTAATGGTAATTTTAACAGTAATCGATTAAAAAAAATTGAAACAATCATTTCCAACATAAAAGTACAAAATGCATTTATTCAAAACAATCATCTCTAATTGATGCAACACCGATGCATATATATATATATATATATATATATATATAAGAAGAAAGAGCCTCAGTCGCTGGGGAAATCACTGAAACAATCATTTCCAACAATAAAAATACAGGAAGGTCAACAACAGAAGGGCTATACGACCCGCACGTTTGAAATGTGAACTCATTCCATGAAAGGCTTGGGTTGCCATTTTCCCTGAAAAGGCAAGATGAGTGGCCGCATTCAGAAAAAAAATTAACTGAAAACCCAACTCTAAAAGACCGAGAAATTCTTTTTTCGGTGTATAAATTAATTAATTAACAAAAATAAAATAAAAGATGATAAATTGAAGCATCATCTCTAATTGATGCAACCCAGATGTATATAAAAAAAATTAATTAATTAAGAAGACCGAACCTTAGTCGCCGGGGAAATCAGTCGTGGCCGTCGGGCGGAGAGAATCTTTGTTTACCGCCAATTAAAAGCCTCCTCATGGACATGTACTCAACCGTGTCACCACTTTTGCTCCATCCGCCGTCAAATCCGCCGGCGCCAGGGCTGATGTTTTTCAGGTTGCTGGGATGGGCCGAAACAGTTGGAGACTGATAGGTTGGCAGTGCCAAAGAAACAGGTGGGCTATTACCATTGATAAAAAAGACAAGAGCAAAAATAATAAGCCCTATAGTTGAAACGAAGGCCAACCCTTTGATCGGTTTCATCGGAAAAATTTAGGTTGAGAGAGAAAGAGGCTGGAGAATTGGGAATGGTTGAGTTTCTTTCTTACTGAACGATCTAGTCTGGGAGAGCGAGAAGAAGCTATTTATAGCCGCCAGTAGTGGAAGCACATAAAATTCTTCCATGCAAAAGCACGAGTGGCAATCATGAATGACGTCATCCGGAAACCGCCTTATTACATTCACACACACAGATGATGCGTGCCTTTTGTAAACACGAAAGGATATGTTAATCCAATTAATATATTTAAAATTCTATTTTTATAATATAATTTTAAATTATGTTATTAATATTAAAATATATAATTAATAGATTTTATAATAATATATAAAATATTAAAAAAATTTAAGGAACATTAAATAATATATATATATATATTCTTACTAATTATACATCAATATTTTTTTAAGCAAAATATTTTTTTGTTAATTATAATAATTAATAAATTTTAAAGTTTTACTTTTAATTTTATTTTTAATTAAATTATCAATTCCTCTAAAATCAACAAAATGTGATGCTGACATTATTAAAAATTTATTCATTAATCTTATAAAATTAATGTATAACATTCAATCAACATATTAAAAAGTTGTAAAATAATAATAATAATAATAATAATAATAATAATAATAATAGAGTTTAGATCGAATGAGAATGTTGATGTTTGGGTAAGGTGATGGGGACATCTATAGTATTAAAATATCAAGTTCTCTTTTTTCTTAAATCATGCACTACCTTGTTCTGTTTCGTCAAATAAATCATTCGCATGATTGAGGGCTTTTATGCGTATAGATAGATTGGGCAGCAGGCCGCAGACAAATCCTCCACTTTCTGGAGACATCTATAGTATTCTATTATCAGATTTAATGCACTGTCTTTTTCTTAAAATCATGCACTGCCTTTTTCTGTTTAGTCAAATAAATTTATAAAAATTATAAATTTTTATTATAATATTTTTTTATAAAACTAATAAAGAATTGTAGGATTTCTTTTATTTCTAGATTTGAATCATATTATTCATTTAATAAAATAATATGGATGCAGGGTGCAGACGCAAGATGACATCATCTGTGTAAAAGACAAAAAGTATATTCAAAGGTCGGCCTATCTCTTTCTTTCAAAGATAATGATTCAAAGAGAGGGCCACTCCTTCATGCACATGGCCACTTGGCATGTGCTTTTCAAGCGTTTGGATGGTGTGAGTTCAATTTTGGAGAGAAAATAATAAAAAAATTATGTATTAAAATATGTAAAATTAAGTATAAAAATAAGCTTAAATATACTCTTTAAACTTTTTTAGACGTTAAAATAAGACTATTTTAAACTTTGTTTTTTAAATTAACTGTAAACTTTTGATTAATTAAGTTGAAAATAATTCTCTTTTAATAAAATATTATATTTTTAATAATAAATAAAAAAGGTAAAAGATTATTTTAAATCATTGAGAAATAAATAATAATCAAATAAGTTAACCATTTTAAACCCTCAAACTCTTTAAAATAATCACTTAAATCCTCAAAAAATAGGTCAATAATCACTTAAGCCTTGATTAGCTTAATCAAACCAAGTGAGCCAAATAGGCAAACAATCACTTAAACCTTAAATCAAACCCAGTGAGCCTCTTAAGCACTCAAACTTTTTATTATTGTTATTTAAACCCTTAAAACTTTTAAAAATAACTCAAAAAAGTTGATAACCTTAACACCACCGTTAAGGCTCTATTAAAAAACTAAAACAAATGAACATTTAAACCTTTAGAAATAACTTAATAGTCATTTAAGTCACAATGAATAAATATGTCATGACCCAACATATGGGCCGGACCGGCACTTGGACCTGGGCCAGCCTAAAGCCCCCGAGGCCCGTAGTAAGTCTACATATTCCTCAACCCAACTCTAAGGCCCATTTGGGCCCAATTTCAAGAATTCAACAGGATAGAGTCCGGCCATAAAATTGACCATTTAATGGGGAGTTTTTGACTCGCCCAACCTGTAAACACAATATATAATAAATTAGAGAGCTCAACTCACCCTCCTCATAATCAAATGTCATAAAAATAAATGGGAGCTCAGCTCCCTCATCCAGTCCAACATACATGCTTTTAATAAGTTTACAGGTCCAACATGGCAAATATATTACAGACCCAAATCAAATAAATATTTCTAACACATGCGGAATTCTAGGAGTTAATAGAATTATACAAATATTACAGAGATTAATAGATGACCTGCGAGGGAGAGAGGCAGGTTAGAACTCAACAAGAAATCTCCTGTAGCTTGGAAAAATAGATAAACAGGAGTGAGTGCTCGACTCAGAGAGTAAAATATCAATTTTAACCATAATCTCTATAACTATCTAAAGCTAATGCACCCTGTGAAATGAAATGCAATATCGTCATAAATTTCATACAAATCACATCAAAAAGGCAATTTGGAGTACTCACACACCCGAGAGTGTCAAACAATACATATATGGGAGTTGATCCCCTATACAACCCTCTTAATCTAACCTCTGCCAGCGAAGATCTCAAGCCGGACTTTCGCTTAATAAACCAAATACGGGGTCCCAGCGAAGAACTCAAGCCGTGTCTACCCGAAGGACTGGGTCCCAGCGAAGATCTCAAGCCGTGTCTACCCGTCCTGTCCATATCCAACACTATACCACACGCACGCCAACGCACGCACACTGCTCCAAATTACCACAAATAACATCCATGGTACTTTAACAGTTGTGAATGCAACATAAAACATGCCTAGAGTTTAATTACATAGATATATTCATATAAGTGATGCATGAGCATGCTTGAACATATAATAATATCGAAATTACAATTAAAATTAATATTTTACTCAAAGACTTAACCGAAGTCACTATGGCGGCTGGGCGGAAGAGGAAGGCTGTCCCGACTTACCTGACAATTTTATTATAATTATTTAATATATTTTACTCAATACAAACTGAGAAAAGATCAACGATGTCCTAAGTCATACCGAAAATCTAGCAAAGTCTCCTCTATACCTAGGACTTACCCAACCTGCAAAAAGGCTCAAAAACGCACTTCTATATCTACAAACCATACACCCACAACTCAATCACATCACACAGCCCCTTCTAAACCCATCCAAATAGTCATCAATCACAATATATAAAATTACAGTTTAGTCCTTATAATTGACCCTTTTTGCAAAAACTACCCAAATAAGCTCTAAAAATTCTAAAACCTTACCCCGTGGTCCTTAGCAATATTACTAAGCTAATGCAAAAAGAATCATAATTTTTCTGGGCTACCACGAATATTTTATGAATTTTTAATCCAATTCAAGCACTAGACAATTAAGAAAAAATAAGGTTCGGGTTTACCTATGCCGATTCCGACCTAGGGAACACGCTCGGGACGTTTGATAATGGTGGGGTAGCCAAAATTTCGACCCAATTCCAAGACTTTTTCGGTAGCCTGTCTGTCTGGCCGAAAATTTACAAACGTAGGCAACCGTTGAATTTCAGTAAATTGAAGGTACCTACACAAAGCCCACAATATGGGGGTTAGTATATAATTTTTACGGAATTTTCTAAGCTCATTTAGTGCTCGAAAAAATACTACGAAGTTTTATGGGACCCACCAAAAAACGATATCGAAAAATTTTGAAATTTATATTGCCGCAAAACTCTCAACGAGTGGAGCGCTCTAGTACTCTCAGTTTTCTCGTGGAGTTCACGATTTGCGAGAAATCTAGCCCAAAAGTCGAAATAGGCTAAAAATTCACGGACAAAATTTGGGCAAACCGCTCAATGGATTTTAGTGTTCTTAGTGTCTATGGAAAACTCTCGAGGTGTAGATGAGTTTAGACATAAGACTCGGCCCAAACAGTAGCCGGATCGGTTGGATTTTGGTCGGGAAGCTGAAACGGCGTGCACAAGCAGGGGGAGCTTCGCGCGTCATTTTCGACAGCCTGGAGTGTCGGAAGGCGGCGGGGAAGGGTTGGGGCTGCACGCTGGCGAAGTGGGGAGGCTGGAGTGGCGGCGGCGTGGCGTGTAGAGGAGGGAGGAGAGAGAAAATGGGAGATAGAGGAAGATGGGTCGGGGACGCGCGCAGAGGAAGAAGAAGAAAAGGAGTTGGCCGATTCGATTCGACTGGTCCGATTCAAAATATAAAATTTTAAATTTTTTACTCTGCCTTGGGACCGAAAATAAGGCCCAAAAATTTCAAAAAAATTTTAGAAAACTCAAAAAAATTCGTAGAGTCCAAATATATTTTTAGTTTTACCACGTGGTCTTTAAATTAATTTTTAAAAATCATCAAAGTTTTATATTTTCAGAAAATCGAACCTGATTTCTAAAATCTGAAAAATTTCAAATAATTTCTCAAAATTTAAATAAAATAAAATATTAATATTTACCCACAAAATGAAAAATTTAAAAATTTGGGGTTTTACAAAATAAATTTAATTTAAAAATTTTAATAATTATGTCTATAAATAAATTATGTTAATTAATATTGTTAATAAATAAAATAATTTTATAAAATTTATAAAATAAATGCAATATTATTAAAAAAATTATAAATATCTAAATTTATTAAAAATGCATAAAAGATCTTTGAATTCAATCAAACACTAAAAAGAATTTAGCTTTTTGTTTCTTTTCTTATCAATCAAATACCAAATTTTCACTTCTTAAAAAAAATTAAAGTACCATTAGAAAATATGTGAATATTGTTCTATATGTAAAATAAATAATAAAAGTTATAAAAATATAAAAATTATAAATAATTAAATCCATAAAAATAATATTTTCGTGATAAAACTAATAAAAAATTATAAGAGATAATTTTAGATTTCTTTATTTCTCAACTATAGTTTGAATCTCAACAAACTTAAAATTTCAATATAGTTTGATAAAGCGCCCTTATAATTATATTATTAAAAATTGGAAATTCCAAATTTGAATTGGTTTCATTCAACGAATTAATAATATTTTGCCATTAGAAATATTATCATCCATTCTCTCTCTCTCTCTCTCTCTCTCTCTCTCTCTCTCTCTCTCTCTATATATATATATATAAAGGTTCTCTGTTGAAAAGTCTCTTAATTTTAATAAAAAGAAAACAAATCATTTATTGCAATAAAATTTTAATAAAATAAATAATTAAATTTATATTTATTAATTTATTATTTTTAATAATAACATTTAAAGGTTAGCGAGTTAAATGGGTTGATAGATTAAAATGAGTTGCTGCGTCGCGAGTTGACACGTGATATGAATAATAAAATGTGTTACAAATATGTTAAGTTGAGTCGGTAAGTAAACTGATGAGAATCAAGCTACATCCACGCCAAAGGATTTCATCCAAGGTCCAATTACTAGAGTTAGAGCTAAATCACTTCAGAATTTAATTTGTGAAATCTTAAGGAGCAAGGATTATAAGCTGGAATGGCATGAGGAAAATTATAAAGGATTAAATTTGGTGAAAATTAAGCTTGGAAGTGACCAGGTGTCATGTGGAGCATTAGGTTACATGAAATAACCTGTGGACATGCATGCACCAGATCCAATCCATGTACATGCATCAGCTGGCACCTTTTTCAAGGAATATTCCTTGCTGTTATAACCAACTCTCTTTTGGACTTAAATGCCCTTATTTGCTGCCGTATTAAATTTGCTTTTTGTAAGGAGTTTTTAGACTTTTGATAGATTAATTTTTGTTTGGACTTAAAGCTCCTTACAGCTGTTACTAAAGTAGAGATATTTTTGTCTTTAGCTTTGAAGCCAAGAGGCTATAAATACAAGTGTAATGAGAGAGTAGAGGACATACTTTGAATATTAATGAAAGATTGTTTCTGCTCCTTTAGTGAGTAAATTGGCTGTTGCCTTTGTTCTTGTGAAGCTCATTAACTTGCTGAGATTTCTATCTTGCAAGGTTTAATGTGCATAATATTCTTGGTTTATTCATTCTCCATATGAATTAGGTCAAGAATCCCATTTCTGATATTTTCTTTGAATTACACAACAATCTGATTGTGCTGGTTCAAAGAATCAAATTCATACATCTTGATTTGGTGCTTTCCATATTGTTCATTAAATTCTTGAATGTGGGTTTTCAAGTTACCAATTACTTGAAGGTTCACATCAGTTTTGGTATCAGAGCAAAGGGACGTCCAAACAAGGTAGATTCTATATTTGCTTCTTATTCTTTGTGTGTTTGTTACCTTTTTTTTTTTTCATATTTGCTGTTTGGCTCTAGTTCCATATTTATTTCTTCTTCTTCTTCATCTTGCATCTGGTTCTTTCATGCTAAACCTTGTTTTACTTCTTATTGTGTTTCTGTTATTCACATTTTTGTTCATTGTATACTTGACCGAAGTTGGCTCTTGGGGTTTAGTATGACTTGTTTGTTGAAAAATTTGTTTTGTTGAGTTTGTCTTAGGGTTTTGGGTTAATCAAGCCAAAGCCATTATTCTAACTATCCATCTTGCTTCCTTCATTTTGATATCAAGCATGAGAGATTATTTGGGTCATTGAGTTCCACTTACCTATTAGGCCTGAAACTTTACCAGCAATATTTGGGTGTGTTGAAGACGTTGGGTGTAAATTTTGGGGGTTGTTTGATATTGTTTGCCTATTGAACCAAAATTTTGCGGCAGACCCGATCAAATTAAGTTCACATAGCAAATAGACCCAGAAATTCCTGAAAATTTGTAGGGTGTTTATACCCCACTTCAGTAGTTCCCAAATTAAATTTCATCTTAAAATTCAGCCATTTGTGTGGGGAACCGAAATTTTGCGGCAGAATCGATTAAAATAAGTTCACATAGCAAATGTACCCAAAAATCTCTGAAAATATACCGGGTGTTTATACCCCATTTCAGTAGTTTCCAAATTAAATTTCAGCTTAAAATTCGTCCGTTTGTGTGGGGAACCAAAATTTTGCGGCAGACACGATCAAATTAAGTTCACATAGCAAATCAGTCCGGAAATTCCTGAAAATTTACAAGTTGTTTTTGCCACATTTGAGCTGTTCTCAAATTAAATTTCAGCTCAAAATTTAACCGTTTGTGTGAGGAACAAAAAATTTTGAGGTAGACACGATTAAATTTAGTTTACAAGGTAAACCTATCAAGAAAAGCCTGAAATTATAGCAGCAATTACTCAGTATTGGGTTGCATTTGCCTACTCAATTTTAGATCAAAATACACTCGTTTGCTTGGTGATCCTAAATTTATGCAATTCTTGGTGTATTGTGTGAACTGCTGGTAATTGTGATAAGTTGGTGGCAAACATGGATATTTAAGCTTGATATCTCTAGGTTGTCTCTTTTCCAGCTTACTACTCTTTTATTTTGGTGTCTGCTTTCTTGATTCCTTATTGCATTACATTTCCATACTTGAGCTTTTCTTTTCTTGACTTCTTGAGTCACATTATTGTTTTTTTTTTTTTTTTACTCGTTTTGATCCGTCACGTTCAAGAATTTTATTGTGTGTTAAATTTTTGTGAGTATAGTCTTGGTTTGAGTTACTTGAGTTTGATAAGAACTTGTGAACATAGCCAAGAGAAGTAAAAGGCACAGATTGGTGAGTTCATAAGAGGGGAAAAGCCTTGTTGAGTTAAACATGAGTGGAGTGTCCCTTGTTGAGTGTAAACACGTAAGGGAGTGAGTGAGGTGTTTTCTTTACACTAACCATTTTCTTGCAGGTCTGAAAACATGTCTAGAAGGGGTGATGGTAGTGAGGGGGAAGGTGAAAATCCATTCTACATGCAGGCTATCAGACAACAATTTGAAAGAATGAATGTTGTGTGCAATGGAATCATAGATAGGTTGGAAAGATTGGAGCAAAGAGATAGGCAAAATGAGAGAAGGCCGAATAGGAGGGATCTTGTACCTCCAGTAGTTGAATCTGATGAAGATGAGGTTGATAACTATGATTTTGAGGTTGAAAGACCTAGGAGGGGTAGATATGAGAGAAGAGCTGAAGATAGGAGGAATGGGGATAGGAGGATAAGAAGAGAGGAATAGGGTAGATGACAATATCAAAAGTATTAAAATGAGCATCCCTTCTTTCCAAGGGAAAAATGATCCGGATGTGTATCTTGAATGGGAAAGGAAGGTAGAAGTGGTTTGATTGTCATCACTATTCAGAGGAAAAGAAAGTAAAGTTAGCAGCAGAGAATTTCTCGATTATGCTTTGGTATGGTGGGATCAAGTGTTGATTAGTAGAAGGAGAAATTATGAGCAATCAATTGCAACCTGGGGTGAGATGAAAAATATAATGAGGAAGAGATTTGTTCCTAGTCATTACTATAGAGAGCTACATCAGAGGTTACAAAGATTGACTCAAGGTTCTAAAAGTGTTGAAGATTATCATAAAGAAATGGAAATTGCTATGATTAGAGCAAATGTGGAGGAGGATAGAGAAGCCACCATGGCTAGATTCTTGAATGGGCTAAACAAGGAGATTGCTCATATTGTTGAGTTACATCACTATGTTGAGTTGGAGGATATGGTCCACATTGCTATGAAGGTAGAAAGGCAACTTAAAAGCAAGTCAAAATTTGGAGGAAATGTAGGTACTTCTTCATCTTGGAAGTCTAACTGGAAGGAGGAGGATAGGGAAAATGCTGTTAGCAAATATAAGAAAAATGAGGAAAAGGAAAAGAAGGTGGAGAAGAAATTTGTAGAAAGTAAAGGAAAGGAGGTTGCAACTACTACCCGAAATAGAGATGTGAAGTGTTTTAGGTGTTTGGGCAGTGGACACATAGCTTCTCAATGCCCTAACAAGAGAGTCATGGTCATGAGAGAAAATGGTGAGATAGAAACGGAGGAGGAAATTGTGAGTGATTCCACATCTTCCGGGGAGGAGGATGCAAAGGTAGAATATGCTGCTGAAGGAAGTGCTCTAGTGATTATGAGAGCATTAAATACTCAAGTAAAGGAGAATGTTGGTGATGAATTGCAAAGAGAAACAATTTTCCATACAAGGTGTCTTATCCAAGACAAAGCTTGTAGTGTCATCATTGATGGGGGAAGTTGTGCCAATGTTGCTAGTACTATTTTGGTGCAGAGATTAGGGTTGAGGACTTTGAAACACCCTAGACCCTATAAATTGCAGTGGTTGAATGAATGCGGTGAGGTGAAAGTAACAAAACGAGTGCTGATTTCCTTTGCAATAGGAAAGTATCAAGATGAGGTTATGTGTGACGTGGTTCCAATGCAAGCTGGCCATTTATTACTTGGCCGACCATGGCAATTTGATAGAAAGGTGATCCACGATGGGTATAAAAATAGGTATTCTTTTGAAATGAATGGAAGGAAAATCATTTTGGCACCTATGACACCAAAACAGATTTATGAAGACCAAACAAGGCTTAAGCAAGCAATGGGTGAGGTAAAATCAAGAGTGGCCGAAAAGAGAGCAGAGAAGAAAAGAAGGAGTGAAAAGAAATTGACTGAAAATGTTGTGAGTGAGCAAGACAAGGGTGGTTGTGAGGAAAGAAAAGAGAGTAAAGAAAACATTCCAAGAGTGCTTGAAAAAGGTGAATCTTCGGCGCAAAAGGAGAGTCATGAAAGAGGGGAGAGAAAATTAAGCTTGTATGCTAAAGGAAGAGATGTGAGGAATGCCATGTTTTCCAACAAGCAAATGTTATTAATTGTGTTTAAGGACTCTTGTTTATCCATATCTGACCTTGACCCCAATTTGCCCAGTGTTTTTGTCTCCCTTTTGCAGGAATATGAGGATGTACTACCTGAGGAGATGCCAGCTGGACTACCACCTATTCGAGGGATTGAGCACCAGATTGATTTTGTACCTGGAGCGCTTATTCCCAACCGACTCAGCCTATAGAACTAACCTAAGAAACCAAAGAATTACAAAGGCAAGTTGTGGATTTGCTAGCTAAGGGTTATGTGAGAGAAAGTATGAGCCCTTGTCAGACTCCGTCCTTTTGGTACCAAAGAAAGATGGCACATGGCGCATGTGTGTGGATTGTAGGGCGGTCAACAAAATCATCAGAAAGTATCGCCACCCTATACCTAGATTGGATGATATTTTGGAAGAACTTTGTGGTGCTTGTGTGTTTACCAAAATTTACTTGAAAAGCATATATCATCAAATAAGCATGAAAGTATGTGATGAATGGAAGAAAGCATATAAAACAAAGCATTGACTATATGAGTGGTTAGTGATGCCTTTTGGGCTAACTAATGCTCCTAGCACTTTTATGAGATTGATGAATCATGTGTTGCGTGCTTTTATTGGAAAATTTGTTGTTGTTTATTTTGATGATATATTGGTTTACAGTAGAGGCATGAATGAACATATGTATCATTTAAGAGCTGTATTCGATGTGTTAAGAAAGGAAAAATTATATGCTAACTTGAAGAAATGTTCATTTTGCATGGAAAAGGTTGTCTTTTTAGGATTTGTCATTAGTGCTAATGGTGTTGAAGTCGATGATAAAAAAATTAGAGCTATTAGAGACTGGCCCATTCCAAAGTCTGCATCTGAGGTACGTAGTTTCCATGGACTAGCTAGTTTCTATAGAAGATTTATTAAAAATTTCAGTACCATTGCAGCACCATTGAATGATCTTGTCAAAAAGAATATTAATTTTGTTTGGGAACAGAAACAAGATGATGCTTTTCACAAAATTAAAGACATGTTATGTTCCGCTCCTGTGTTGGCTTTACCTAATTTTTCTAAGACTTTTGAGATTGAGTGTGACGCATCAGGTATAGGTATTGGAGCCGTTTTAATGCAGGATAAGAGACCAATAGCATACTTTAGTGAGAAACTTAATGGAGCAGCTTTAAACTATTCTACATATGACAAGGAGTTGTATGCATTGGTACGTGCCTTGGAAACATGGCAACATTACCTTTGGCCAAAGCAATTTGTCATCCACACAGATCATGAGTCATTGAAACATATCAAGGGGCAAAATAAGTTGAGTAGGCGTCATGCAAAATGGGTTGAGTTCCTTGAGACCTTCCCATATGTGATTCAATACAAACATGGGAAAGAAAATGTGGTGGCTGATGCCTTATCTCGAAGGTATAACCTTCTTGCCCTTCTTGATGCAAAGTTATTAGGATTCGAATATGTGAAAGAATTATATGCTGAAGATGATGACTTTGCTAGAGTGTATACAGCTTGTGAAAAGAGTGCTTTTGAGAAGTTTTATAGGCATGATGGATATTTGTTTAGAGAAAATAGATTGTGTGTGCCTAAGAGTTCCATGTGTGAATTACTTGTGAATGAGTCTCATGCTGGTGGATTAATGGGTCATTTTGGTGTTGCCAAAACTTTAGATGTGTTAAAGGAATATTTCTATTGGCCGAATATGAAAAGAGATGTTGAAATAGTATGTGTTAGGTGCGTTGTGTGTGCTAAGGCTAAATCTAAAGTTTTGCCACAAGGTTTGTATACACCTTTACCTACCCCTAGTGATCCTTGGGTTCATTTGTCTATGGATTTTGTATTAGGATTACCTAGGTCTAAACATAGCCATGATTCAATTTTTGTTATTGTTGACAGGTTTTCAAAAATGGCACATTTTATTCCATGCCATAAAACTGATGATGCTACAAATGTTGCAAATTTATTCTTTAGAGATATTGTTAGGTTGCATGGCATACCTAAGAGTTTAGTTAGTGATAGGGATGTTAAATTTCTTAGTCACTTTTGGAAGGTTTTGTGGGGAAAAATTGGAAACCAAGTTGTTATTTTCCACTACTTGTCACCCACAAACCGATGGTCAAACTGAAGTAGTAAATAGGACACTAACTACTCTTTTGCGTGCTGTGGTTAAGCAAAATTTGAAGTCATGGGAAGATTGCATTCCACTTGTTGAATTTGCATACAATAGAAATGTGCATTCTTCTACTGGCTATTCTCCATTTGAAATTGTGTATGATTTCAATCCTTCAACTCCTTTGGATTTTTTACCTTTGCCTGTGAACGAGCTTGCTAGTTTAGATGGAAAAAGAAAAGCAGAATTGGTGAAGAAAATCCATGAACAAGCCAAGCTTCAAATTGAAAAGAAAAATGAAAAATATGCTAGTCAAGCCAACAAAGGAAGGAAGAAAGTCACATTTCAACCTGGAGATTGGGTATGGGTTCACTTGTGCAAAGAAAGGTTTCCCTATCGAAGGAAATCAAAATTACAACCAAGATGTGATGGACCTTTCCAAGTGCTGACCAAAATTAATGATAATGCCTACAAAATAAACCTGCCTGGTGAGTATAATGCCAGTGCACCTTCAATGTTGCTGATTTATCTCCTTGTGTTGATGCAGGAACAGATTCGAGGATGAATCCTTTTGAAGCGGAGGGGAATGATGAGAATCAAGCTACATCCACGCCAAAGGATTTCATCCAAGGTCCAATTACTAGAGCTAGAGCTAAATCACTTCAGAATTTAATTTGTGAAATCTTAAGGAGCAAGGATTATAAACTAGAATGGCATGAGGAAAATTATAAAAGATTAAATTTGGTGAAAATTAAGCTTGGAAGTGACCAGGTGTCATGTGGAGCATTAGGTTACATGGAATAACCTGTGGACATGCATGCACCAGATCCAACCCATGTACATGCATCAGCTGGCACCTTTTTCAAGGAATATTCCTTGCTGTTATAACCAACTCTCTTTTGGACTTAAATGCCCTTATTTGCTGCTGTATTAAATTTGCTTTTTGTAAGAAATTTTTAGACTTTTGATAGATTAATTTTTGTTTGGACTTAAAGCTCCTTACAGCTGTTACTAAAGTAGAGATATTTTTGTCTTTAGCTTTGAAGCCAAGAGGCTATAAATACAAGTGTAATGAGAGAGTGGAGGACACACTTTGAATATTAATGAAAGATTGTTTCTGCTCCTTTAGTGAGTAAATTGGCTGTTGCCTTTGTTCTTGTGAAGCTCATTAACTTGCTGAGATTTCTATCTTGCAAGGTTTAATGTGCATAATATTCTTGGTTTATTCATTCTCCATATGAATTAGGTCAAGAATCCCATTTCTGATATTTTCTTTGAATTACATAACAATCTGATTGTGCTGATTCAAAGAATCAAATTCATACATCTTGATTTGGTGCTTTCCATATTGTTCATTTAATTCTTGAATGTGGGTTTTCAAGTTACCAATTACTTGAAGGTTCACATCATAAACACGTGACACAACTTAATTATTGGCATGTCATAAATAGATTAACATGATCTCAATACGAACATAAATAAATTCAACTCAAACGTTTAATTTTTGTACATGTTTATAGATCGTATCTAAAATTATTATCCTAATTTTTAATTTATTATTCTATTTCAATAACTCATTTAGCCTGAAAGCTTATTCACATATTTGACGAGCTAACATTTATGTGAGCCCTAGCTGAGTTTATTAGTCAATAATCTTGAATTTTAATTTAATTTGAGTAACTATTTGAGTTGAGTTTTATGTGAATTCTAACTTGCTAAATTTGGTCCAAAACTTAGACTATTCAAAGTATTAGAGTTGAGTTCTATATTCTATATTCTAATTTAATTTATGTGAATATTGTACCTTTTAAAAAAGTGGTTTTTCAATTACTTGTGAATAAAGGAGTATGGACTACATCAACTTGTGTAATCAGCAGTTCAATGGAATAATTACAAAAGGACAAATACTAATTGTTATTTACGTCACCCTCCATAAATTATTATTGTTATTATTATTATTATTTCTAACCACGGCAACTCATTCATTTAAGAAGCAAAGAAAAAGCCAAAAAGAATTTGATATTTGCACGATTTAATTAATTTATTTATAACATACTGTATACATAGAAAGAGTCTCAATTTCGCTAAACACGCTGAGGACTTGCATGTCTCGTCTCTCTTGTGCCAACTCTAGTGTCTATTCCGACGGTTTGGGACGCCATATTCCGCTTTATTTCGCCATATTCCGCTTTCTTTTGGCTAAGTTTAGAGGCGTTCAGTTTTGATTCGATTTTGAATTGAAATTTATTTAAAAATTAAAATTAAATTAAAATTTTAATATAATTTTAGTTTAATTTTTTATTATTTTAATTTTAATTTAATATGATTCTCGATTTTTTAGTTTCGGTTTGATTCTCGATTTTTAAAATAATTTTATATAATTATTTTCTTAAAAAGTCATACTTAAATTAGCATTTAAATTTTGAATTGAGTTATTAATACATAATATATCATATAATATATTTTTTAACTATACTTAAATTATATAATATTTAACTATAAGGTGCATATATAATTTATGATTAAATATATTAGATAATATAATAGTATAAGTATATTATGTAATATATATTTTAACTATTTAACTATAAGATATAAATATAATTAAAAATTAATATATATATTTATATATATATTAATATAAGATAATAGTATATTTATAATTAAGAATGATAAGGTAATTTAATGTATCTATAACTAAAATTATTAAGAAAATATTAAAACATAAAATGTAATATTAAATTATATTTTGTTCATAATTATATACATAAGTATACATAATTATATTAAAAGTATATAATACATATACAAAATAATTGAAAAGCATATATATAAATTTGACTTTCGGTTTGATTCCTATTCGACACGGTTCTGGTTCGATTTCGATAGAATTTTGATTCAATTCTTAGTGAAGAACCAGAAACGAATCAAAGTATTAAAATAAATTCGATTCGATACGATTCTTGTCAATTCTGTAACACCCCTGATTTTTTTATATATTATTATTGGGCTTCGTGTAGGTATCTCAATTCGCGGAAATTCGACAGTTGTCCGGATTTGTGAATTCCGCCGAACAGACTACCGGAAAAGTCTCCGAATTGGATCGAGATTTTGGCTACCCCACCATTGTTAGGCATCCCGAGCACGTTCCCGAAGTCGGAATCGGCAAAGGTAAACCCGAACCTTACTTTTTCGTAATTTTCTAGTGCTTAAATAGGATTAAAAATCCATAAAATATTCGTGGTAGCTTAGAAAATTACGATTTTTTTTGCAATAGTTTAGTAATATTTCTAAGGACCGCGGGGCAGAGTTTTATAATTTTTAGAGCTTATTTGAGCAGTTTTTGCAAAAATGATCAATTATAAGGACTAAATTGAAATTTTACATATTGTGATGGATGATTGATTTGATGGGCCCAGGAGGGGCTGTGTGATGTGATTGAGTTGTGGATATATGGATTGTGGATATAGAAGTGTGTTTTGAGCCCTTTTACAGGTTGGGTAGGTCCTAGGTATAGGGGAGACTCGCGCATTTTCGGCATGACTTAGGACGTATTGGGTCTTTTCTTGATTTGTATTGAGTCATTTGTATTAAATGATTGTAATAAAATTGTCAGGTGAGCCGGGACAGCCTTCTTCCTCCGCCCAGCCGCCTCAGTGACCACCGTCAAGTCTGTGAGTAAAATATTAATTTTAATTGTAATTTCGATATTATTATATGTTCAGCATGCCCATGCATCACTTATATGCATATATTTATGTAGTTAAACTCTAGGCACGATTTATGATGCATTGATAACTATTAAAGTGCCATGATGTTGTTGTGGTAATTTGGAGCAGTGTGCGTGCGTTGGCGTGCGTGTGATGTGGTGTGGACTATGGATAGGACGGGTAGTCACGGCTTGAGTTCTTCGCTGGGACCCGATCCTTCGAGGGGTAGTCACGGCTTGAGTTCTTCGCTGGGACCCTCGATTTGGTTTATTAAGCGAAAGTCCAGCTTGAGTTCTTCACCGCACCAAGTTGGATTTAAGAGAGTCAGATAGGGATCACTCCCATATGTTATGATTGATGCTACAGGGTGCGTGAGTGCTCCAAATTACCTTTTTGATGTTATAATGTGAAAATGATGTTGATGTTGCATTTCACTCTACAGGGTGCATTAGTTTTAGATAGTTATAGAGATTATGGTTAAAATTGATATTTTACTCTCTGAGTCGAACGCTCACTCCTGTTCAATATTTTTTTCAGGCTACAGGAGGATTTTATTTTTGATTAACCTGCTTTTCTCCTTTGCAGGTTGTTTATCAATATTTGTGTAATTTTATTTACTCCTAGAATTTCCGCATGTGTTAGAAGTATTTATTTGATTATGTCCTAATATTATTATCATGTTGGACCTGTAAACATATAATGATATGTATGTTTGATGGATTGGATGAGGGAGCTGAGATCCCATTTATTTTTATGAGGATATGAGTATGTGGAGGGTGAGCTGAGCTTCCCAATTGAGTATTTATTATGTTTACAGGTCGGGTGAGTCGAAAACTCCCCGTTGGAAAGTCCATTTTATGGCCGGACTCTGTCCGTTTGGTTTCTTGAAATTGGGCCCAAATGGGCCTTAGAGTTGGGTTAATGAACAGTTAGGCTTACTACGGGCCTCAGGAGCTTTAGGCTGGCCCAAGTCCTAGTGCCGGTCCGGCCCATAGGTTGGGTCATGACAAATTCAATATAATTATTCGATTCAGTTCGATTCTCCAAGAACCATGCACGGCTCTAACTAAGTTAATGTGAATCCTTCTACAATACTAATCTTTCTTTGTTGAACCCTTCAATTTCTGATAGATCTTTATCTCTTTAATTATTATTTTATTATTTTTATGCGGATGAAATCCTACATTAATATTTGATCCCACCAGAATTATATACTCTTTAGAGACTCAACTTTTAAGCTCGTCAAAAGATTAAAAATTTCATTATTTTTTTTTTCGTTTAAATTAAAAAATCTCAAGTGTTTTGTTATATTTTGACAGTAAAACGTCATAATAATAATAATAATAATAATAATAATAATAATAATAATAATGATGGTAAGAAGAATCAGGAACGATGTCACCATTTTCCAACCGTCCATCATTGTTGACCATGGATAGCTATTGTATCTGCTTGGCAGTAAAATGTGAAAATTATTTTATATTATTTTATTATTATAGCAGATTTTTTTTTATTTAATGAGAAAATCCAAAAAATAATAAAATAATATGTTATTTTTTTTAATATAAATTCTAATATTAAGACTCTATTTATTTTATAATATATATATATATTTCATATTTTTTAGCATTTGAGATGTTTAAAAAATTAATTAAAGAAAAATATTTTTTAAATAAAAAAATTACACATTTTAAAAAAATAATTTCTATTTAAAAAAAAGTAAGTTATTTTTTATTTTTTAAAATTTAAAAATTTAATTAAAATATAAAAATATTTATATATACATAAAATAAATACATATTTTTAATTTAATATTATAATTAAATAATAAAAAAATTATTTCATAAAATTAATTATTTTTTATGAAATAAATAAAATTTAAATATATCATTAATATATATATATATATATATATATATATATATATATATATATATATATATAATAGAGCAAGTTGCTTCTTGCCATGTGGCAAATGAGTGTCCTATTTCACGAGACGATGCATGCACGCAACGCGCTTTGCATGTAAGATAAATAAGAAAAACTATATAAATATAAAAATTGTAAATAATTAAATTCATAAAAATAATTTTCTTTTATAAAACTAATAAAAAATTATAAGATATAATTTTAGATTTTTTTTTTTAATTTCTCAATTATAGTTTGATAAATCGCCCTTATATAATTATTATAATTTGAATTTAATGCTAAAAACTGATGGTTCTAATTGGTTTGATCCAACGAATTAATGTTTTGGCATTCCCATGATCCATTAATTATTTGTTGACAGTCAATTAATACTGCTGATTACAGAGTTCATTCTGTTGAAAAGTCTCTTAAGAAAGAACAAAAGAGAGACACGTTGCATTAGTCAATGTACAGCTTACCATTTTTGCAATCTATTTAATAATAAATTAAACGAAATAAAATAAATATTAATGAATTAATTATTATTTTTTCTATCGTGTATGTTATTAGTAGCTACATCCCTTCTGAATTGGACTTTATTTGAAAAAATTATAAAATAAAATGATGATTTTATGTAGATAATTTTATATGAAAATACAAGTAAATAAAATTTAAGTATATAAATAAAAATATCACAAAAATAAAAAAAAAACTCAAAATAAGAGAAATTATATTATACCTATGTTATTTCATGTAGGATCAATACATAGAATGATAAATTAATAATAAATTAAAATAGAATTAAAATGAGTAAAAATAGAATTAAGTTGGAGTTTAATTTATGGAAATATATTATAATATTTTATTTATATAGAAAAAGAAATCTAAATGAATACAAATATATTACTATTTATTTGAGTACGAAAACAAAAGTATTGTTATTCCTTTTTTTTTCTGCTCTTTCTTTTTTAATTGAATTCTTTAATAGTTGCATTATAATGATTGTTTAAAGTTTAGGGTCTCTTCTGTATTAGTTATTTTAATAATTATTATTTATTTTATGAGAGTTTAATTATTTATATAGTGACTTAGAGTATGAGTGTTCATAAAAATAGATGTTAATTAGTTGTTAAATATTTGATCATAGTCAAGGGCTTTTAAATCTGGCTCGATTATTGAATTGGTCAAGACAAAAGGTTAAAGGTTTAAAATTCAATGAGATTGAATGGATATTTAATCTGTCTATTTTAAATAGATATTATAAAATTAGTAATAATACTTTATTGTAATAAATACATTTATTTACTTTATAAATATCTATTAAAATAAATTTATATAAAATTTAATATGTGCATATTATTTAAAAATATTAAAAACTTTACTTAAAATTTTAAATAATAATACTTAATTATTTATAATAAAGAAACACTTAAATTTAAAGTTTTATAATAATAAATTTATTCATATGATAAAAAATGTTAATATATTAAAGTCACATAAGATAATAAATTAAAAAAATAAAATTATTAAATATAAAATAATTTATAATTCAAATTAATATGTTAATAAAATAAATTGTATACATTTTTAATTAATAAATTGTAAGTGAGTAAAGTTAAAAATTTTTAGTAGTTATAGGTTAATAAAGCAGAGAGATCGTGATATTCTAAATTTTGGTCCTGTCACATAGCATTACAAAACAATAAAATTTCTTATTGTTACTGCCACTTGATATTCTAAACTTTAGTGCTGCCATGTGCCACTTACCATTATTATATTTAATAATTATAGTAATTAATATAAGTAATTATTACCATTACTATTACTATTAAATATTTTTATTATTATCATCATTACCACTATTTTTATTACTAACTAATTAAAAATATTAGATATATTTCATTTAATTATAAAAATTTAAAAATTATATATCTTAAATGAAATAATTTAAAACTATACCATAAAAGTAGTCGGATGGAGTTAAATACTTTACCTTCTTTCTCATTTTATATATTTAATTATTTTTAATTTACTTTAATATTATTTTATTTTTATTTATCTTATTTTAGTATGCATTTAATAAAGACATATTTTCAATTATATATTAAATGCTATATATATAATGAATTATAAAAAAACAAATGAAACAAAATTTTATTTTCACAGTTATGAAAACAATAAATTTATATTAATATTCAATTTTCATTATTTTTTTTATATTTGTTATGGTATAGTTAATAAATAATTGATATTATTACTTTGATTAATATTAATCATATTGTATTATTTTATTATTATTGAGAAAATTTTTTAAATTATATATATATGCACTAAGTAATTTCATTAAATTTTATTTTTTTAATTAATTATATAATTTTTTAAATTATAATTAAGTTATTAATTCCTTAATTATATATATATATATATAAGTTATAAATTATTTAATTATTATACTTTAATATTATAATAAGTAGCTATTATTATTATTATTATTATTATTTAATTATTACAAATATTTAGAAAGCTCAATTTAATTAGATATAAGAAAAAACTAAGAGTAAATCAGATTAATTTATTAATCATACTCAATAAATACATATGTTAATTTTATATATGTTCTATTTTCGCTTCCTGATGAAGAAGTAGTCCAGATTTTATAAAACAAATTAAAGAGCAGATAAGATTTTAAATCTATCACATTTATACTAAGTAGTAATTTTTAATTGAATTTATTAATGACAATTTTTTTTATATTTCTTAAAGAGTTGCAATATACAATTATTATATTGTCATTACTCGATCCCACGGGCTGGACTGGCACTAGGACTTAGGCCAGCATAAGGCCCCCGAAGCCTGTAGTAAGTCCAACTAAACCCCAACCCATCAATAAGCCCATATTGAGCCCAATTTTAAGAAATCAATCGGACAGAGTTTGACTATAAAATGGACTATCAAACAAGGAGTTATTAACTCACCCGACCTGTACTCTTAACAAAAACACATTTGAGGAGCTTAGCTCACCCATCAATCATCCATAATTCAAAATAAAATCAATGGGAGCTCAGCTCCCATCCATTATAAGTATTCAACCACACAATTACACAAACCTAAAGTTTATAGATTACAATCCCAAATTGATAAATATTATTGTCCCAAACTAAATGATATGTTTCTACACATGCGGAGGATTAGAATTTATACTTAACAGTACAAAACATAAAATTAATAGTAAGGGGATCTGCAAGGAATGAAAGTAGGTTAAACTCAAGGAAAAAAGTCTCCTGTAACCTAGAAAAATAGTGAACAGGAGTGAGAGTTCGACTCAGATAGTAAATATTTATTTTACATACAATTTTTATAACTATCTAATTCTAATGCATCCTTGGAAATGAAATGCATCATCTTCATATAAGTCAAACAAATCATATTAAGTCACATCAAAGATAATCTAGAGCACTCACGCGCCCGTGTCAAACCCATACTCACACATACATATATGGGGAGCTGATCCATCTGCCCAGCTCTCTTAATCTAAGTCCTATCAGCGAGATCAACTCGAGTCAGACTTTCACTTAATAATCTATATGCAAGGGCCAACGAGATCAACTCGAGCCATGCCTACCCCAATTTATCCATAATAAGGATCGACTCCCAGCGAGTCAAGCTCCAATTGTGTCTACCCATCCTACCCATATCCATATACTCCACATATACACCAACTCACACACATAGCTTTAGATTATCAAAACACAGCAACCAAAGTAATATCATCAAGATTAAATGCAAAATAGGGTATGCTTAATATTTAACTACATAAATATAAGTATAAGTGATGCATGAGCATGCCAGAAGTATAATAATATTGAAATTGTAAATAAAATAAATATCTACTCGCTGATTGATTAGAAACTGCTGCAGTGGCTGAAGGGAGAAGGATGGATGACCTTGATCACCTAGATAATTATGTTATAAATTTATTGATGCTAAACCAAATCAA
This sequence comes from Hevea brasiliensis, assembly GCF_030052815.1. NCBI lineage: Eukaryota > Viridiplantae > Streptophyta > Magnoliopsida > Malpighiales > Euphorbiaceae > Hevea > Hevea brasiliensis. The sequence continues at coordinate 25,863 of NW_026614783.1, forward strand.
AATTTTAAAGAACTAAGGACACCCTAATTTATGCCGAAAATCCAGCAGAGTCTCCCTTGTACTTAAGACCTATCCAACTTGCAAAGTAGTTTAAATTACACTTCTAATACATCTTGTCAACAATAATACATGGCCTCTCCTGGGCCTTCCAACTCATGCAAATCTCACATAATCTAACAATTCAATTATAAGGCCTAAAACGGATATTTTGCAAAAGTCATTCTAACTAGCTCTAAAAATTCTAAAATTTTGCCTCGTTATCTTTAACAATATTATAGAGCTAACGCAAAAGGAATTATAATTTTCTAGCTACCCATGAATATTTTATGAAATTTTATTCTAAACCTAGCATTATAAAATTGAAGAAACTCAGAGTTTGGGTTTACCTATTCCAATTATGATGCTTGAAACACGTCCGGAGTGTTAGAAAATGGTAGGGTAGCTTATAACTTTGACTCGATTTGGAAATGATTCTAGCAGATTATCTGCTCGGCCCGAAATTGCACATCCGGGTGGCAGCAAATTGCCACGAAACAAAAGTGTTAGTAGTATGCCCTAGAGCATATTATTTAGTATGCATCTTGTACATATTTTATTAATAAAAGATAATTTCACTTTTTCATTTACATAATGCATTTATGTGTAATAGAAAAGGTCCATTGATATTTTGTTAAAAATTATATTCTTAAGTTGTTAAGAATATCAGTGATAGTATTTCTTGCATAAAGTATCATAAATTGGTTCACAATCGAGGATACTTCAAAATAAGGATATGACTTATCCAGAAAGATTGTAATCATGTTTGTTCCCAAGGTATTTATATGAGATATAAATAAAATGGAATGGTGAGTCTCATGCCATATAATAAACATGATAGACACTTATACATGATAAGTAAGCCGAACCAGTGACGCATATGACAAGCACATGGAGTTTACTCTTGTCAATGCATTGTCATATATCATATCAGTGCATATAATATTTAGACTTGAAATAACACAGTTATCTTGTATATAGGTGATTTGAGTTTGACACTACTTTCATACTTATACTGTGTATGGGTATATGGGCATGTATTGGCTTCTACTAGTTATATATGGAGGTAGGTGTTGATCAAGATGGAATCTGTTACCCTAAGTAAATAGGGATAAAGTCCTATGTTCATTTAATTATTCTTGATGTTTTAAGTTCCTGGCCATAACAGACAGATTTAGTCAGAAAAGAGTTTCTGACAAGAAAATCTAATTAATCAATAACTGAAATTAAAAGAGAACATAATATTCATAGCAAATAGGGTTTGATATAAACCATGACTCCAGCTCGAGTTGGGATTTTGTAACAGAGAGATTCTAGTACATGGTAACATATGATTAAAGGTTCATTTAAGGTATTCCTTGTTACTGATTGGGTAGCCATGGCACGCTATACTAGGTGTCAACCATGGTCTATGAGATGCCTAAAATGATTTAGAGAAATCATTTATGGTAAGAAAGAGTTTTGATGATATTAAGAGTTAATGTCATATCTCATTGCCAATTAGTGATGAGCCTAGTGAGTCACATACATATACAAGATAATCACCAAGTAAAATGTAATTTAATTGATTAATTGAAGAGTTTAATTGATTAATTAAATAGGTTTGGTTTGCAATAAGATTTCAAAGTCCCTAACATGACTTGAAACCAAATCTAGGTTATTGGATGTATAGTATAAGTTAAATTTATATTTAAAGTGTTTAAATATAAATTTAATTGTAAGAAATTAATTAATGGAGATTAATTAATTAATTTATATTTGATATAAATTGATTTGAAGAGGAGAAATAATAATTTTGGGTTGAGAACTCAAAATTATAACATAAGGGTAATTTGGTCATTTCACATGGTGACATGTGGCACCATGAGATGGTGACACATGGCATCATAGTTTGTCATTTGTCTTCCTATCATGCAAGTTGATCAAAGTCAAGATTAAGTCTAGCTTTGACACTTGGCTTAATGTGATTAAGTCAATTAAAAATAAGATGCAATGTGGTGGTGACATGTGGCATAGGGTTTAAGTGATTACTTGACCTAATTATATAAAGTGATGTTATAAGAAAAATAAAATCAGCCAACACTCTTATATTCTCTCAAAGGTGGCAGCACCTCTTCTTCTCCCTCTCCTCTTCATCTTTTCTCATCAATTCAAAGAGAACTGCCCAAATTTCTTTGAATTAAAATTGCTAGAAATTGTTTCTAGTGTCCCATACAAACATACAACCTCTCTAAAGGTAAGAACCCAATTTATAATTGGTTGGCAAAGGCTTGAGAAGCAAATTGGGGGCTGCCCATTGGTGATCTTGGTGTGTACAGGCTAGAGGGACAACACTCGGGGTCCTAGGTGCTTCCTAAAGTTGCCAATCACATCCATAGTGCATCAAAGAGGTTAGTGCTCTAACTCCTCTTTTAAACTAGGATTTAAATGAATTAATTTGTTAATTCACAATCTTGAATGGCAAACATAGATCCTAATACATATTAAAAGTGTTTTAATATGTAATTGAGCATTAAAATTAATTAGGCACATAAGAGATGTGGTATGATGCATGTAATCCTAGAAGAAAATTTTTTAAAATTCAATGCTCTAATGAACAACTTTCATCCTTTCGCTCATTCAATTGGTATCAGAGCCACTATATTTGTTATTTAGATTGTTTAATGTGACATTTAATTGTGTGATTTAATCAATTTTGATTAATTCATTGCTGGTTGCATTCATATATGTGGCGGCAAGGTGTTGTATCCATGAAAGTGTGCTCATGGTTTTTACATTTAAATTGTGCGTATGGTTTGGTGATTCTTTATATAATTGTTGTGTATGAATTAAGGCCCACACTTAATTAAATTGTTTAATTAAGAATTTTAATCACACAATTAAATTTTGATTCAATTGTTTAAATGAGATTTAAATATGAATTTGTAAATTTATTTGCATGAGATTCAAATCTGAATTTTTAAATTTGTTTTAATGAGATTCAAATCAAAATTTTTTAGTTGAATATGTGATATTCAATTTAATTTTAGTATGTATGTTTTATTTAATTGTTAAATGGTAATATGCATGATGGATGATCATGGACAATAAAAGACCAATGTGATTGGATTTATTTCTTTTATTTTTTCTTTGGGTTGTAAAATAATTAATTTTCTTTTTGGTGGCCTGTATTATAAGTGTTGTAATAATTTAGATTGTAATTTCATTTATTTAAGGACTTTAAAGTCTATATTCTTGTAAATTCGCCTTGGTATGCCAAGGATTATAATGTAATTGGATTGCAAGAAGATCAAGGAGGTCAAGAGTATTGGTGGGACCAGTGGGAGGAATTCAAGATCAAGTGTTGATTATGTACTCCTTCAGCAACTCTTATAAAATGAATGAATGAAATGCACCTTGGAATGCCCTGATTCAATTCTTAGTGGCTCAGAATTGAATCCCTTAGAAAGTCCATGATCATACCATATTTATTGTTTATCCATGTATGCATGAGATGTATGGGAATATATGCAAGTATATGATATATGCATGCTAATTGGATAATGTGCAAAGTGAGACCATAATAGTAATTAAGCTGACCACTAAATCTTTCAAACAAATGATTAAGTTGGAAATTGTATAATTAAAGTAATTATATCATGGCCCTCCATTGAGGCAATTATTTTAAGAAAATTTTAAATACTTGCATATAATGCATTTAATTTAAGAGATTTTCTTAAGAATAATTGTTAAGCATGAGATGTTGTGAATATGTAAATAATTTGATGGCCAATAATGGATGTGTCTGAGAACATTAAAATTATTTGCATTTTTACTGGCTTAATGGGATCAACTTAACTAATGCAAGATGAGTCAATAATGGATGTGCCTAAGATTTTGAACATTAGGGGCTAGATAAATGATTGAACCTCACATGAGATGTGATGGGCAAGGAGTTGCTCACTTATAGTTTATTGTAATTCCAATAATGGATGTGCCTGAGGATGATCAATAAAACTATAAGAATTCAATCACCCATTAGAAATCCATCCAACTAGGATTTCCGTTTCCTACTTTGGAAGTGTAGGATTCGCCAAATTAGTAGGAGGACCAATTTGATTAAAAGACCATAATCATTTTGGTTAATTACTTGATATATTTACTAATTAATCTAGTTATTTTCTGTAGTTATTCTTCTGCTAATAGTGAGCACACAACAACCACCACCATCCAATATCCTTGCGAGCATACTTGATCACAATAGGTTGACGGGACCTAATCTTTCAGATTGGCTAAGAAATTTAAAACTTGTCCTGAACCTAGAACGTATTGGATATCTTCTAGACTCAAATATTCCTGGTCCCTTACCTCTAGAGGCCACTCAAGAGGAATATAACACTTTGGACAAGTGGAAGGAGCATGATATGAGAGCCAAGTGTTACGTGCTTGCTTCTATGAATAATGAGTTACAGAAGCAGCATGAGAACATGCAGAGTGTGAGATCCTCCTTCACCTACAAGAGTTGTATGGTGAGCATAGCAAGAATGCTAGGTATGAGATATCTAGGCAGCTATTTCGAATGAGGATGTCTGAGGGATAGAATATTGGAGATCATGTCCACAAGATGATTCGGCTTATAGAGCAGCTGGAACATCTTGACTTTAACATGGATTTTCAACTGCAAACGGATTTGATCCTTCAGTCCCTACCTGAGTCATTTGGGAATTTTGTGACAAATTTCCATATGACTAAGCAGGAATACACCTTGGCTGGTTTACTTAACATGCTTGTTATTGCCCAAAAGAATATGCTGGGCAATAAATGAAAAAACGTAGCTTTGATTGCATCTTCTTCTGCTGAAAAGTCCTACAAGAAGAAGGGCAATAAGAAAAAGAAACCTCAAGTTCCAGGACCTTGCAAGAAGATAGCCAAACAGAAATGGAAGACCAAAGCTGATGGAGACAAAGGAAAGTATTTCCAATACCAGAAGGATGATCACTGGAAAAGGAACTGCCCAGAGTATCTTGCTTCTTTGAAGGACAAGAAGGATACACCTTCAGAAGGTATGTTTGTATCTTATTATTTAGATGCTGATGATGCTCATAGTTCATCTACAGCTTAGATTTAGATACTGGTGCCAGTTCTCACATTTCTTATGATATGCAGGAACTAGCAAACAGTAGTAGCTTACATGCTCGAGATGTTAGACTCTGGATTGGCGATGGCTCAACTGTTGAACCTTTAGCCATAGGATCTAAATCTTTTTACATGTCAGGACATGTTTTGTATTTGAATAATATTTTGTATGTACCTGATGCTGTTAAGACCATCATTTCTATGTCTAGTTTGACTAGAAATAGCTATGAATTTCAGTTCACAGATGATGTTTGCAATATTTATTTTGGAAATAAATATGTTGGCTCAGGTTATATGCATGATGGTCTTTATTATTTGGATAATAATGATAAACATAAATTGAATGCAAGTAATCTAAAAGAATGCAATGCCATAATGAAAATCAACTCAAGTTCAAAATATATTTGACACTTAAGATTAGGTCATGTTGCAGAAGATAGGATTACAAAACTGGAGAAAATGGGGATTTTATCCTCATTGGGTTCTGAATCTACTTTAACTTGTGAATCCTGCCTTCAAGGCAAAATGACTAGATCACCCTTTGTTGGACAAGGACTAAAAGCTGAAAATATTTTAGAGTTAATATATAGTGATGTGTGTGGTCTATTTAAGGAAATGGCTAGAGGCAGTTTTCATTACTTTATTAACTTTACTGATGATAAATCAAGGTTTGGATATTTGTATTTGATGAAATACAAACATGAATTATTTGAAAAGTTCAAAGAATTTAAATCTGAAGTAGAAAATCAAGCAGGATGTCACGACCCAACCTATGGGCCGGACCGGCACTAGGACCTGGGCCAGCCTAAAGCCCCCGAGGCCCGTAGTAAGCCTAACTGTTCATTTACCCAATGCTGAGGCCCATTTGGGCCCAATTTCAAGAAATCAAACGGACAGTCCGCCATAAAATGGACTTACCAACGGGAGTTTTGACTCACCCGACTGTAAACACAATAAACAATCCATTGGGAGCTCACCACCCTCCACATACTCATCAACATAATAATAAATGGGAGCTCACTCCTCATCCAATCCATCAAAACAGACTTAAAATATTAAGTTTACAGGTCCAACATGATAATAATATTACAGACCAAATTCAAATAATTACTGCTAACACATGCGAAAATTCTAGGAGTAAATAAAATTACACAAATATTGATAAACAACCTGCGAAGGAGAAAAGCAGGTTAACCAAAAATAAAATCCTCCTCAGAAAAAATATTGAACAGAGTGAGCGTTCGACTCAGAGAGTAAAATATCAATTTTAACCATAATCTCTATAACTATCTAAAACTAATGCACCCTGTAGAGTGAAATGCAACATTAACATCATTTTCACATCATAACATCAAAAAGGTAATTTGGAGCACTCACGCACCCCGTAGCATCAATCATAACATATGGGAGCTGATCCCCTATACTCTCTTTAATCCAACTCGTGCCGAAGAACTCAAGCCGACTTTCGCTTAATAAACCAAATCGAGGGTCCCAAATAATAACTCAAGCCGTGACTACCCCTCGAAGGATCGGGTCCCGAAGAACTCAAGCCGTGACTACCCGCCCCGCCCATAGTCCACACCACATCACACGCACACCAACGCACGACACCGCCTCCAAATTACCACAACAACATTCATGGCACGTTAACAGTTATGAATGCAACATAAGTCGTGCCTAGAGTTTAACTATATAATATAGGCATATAAGTGATGCATGGGCATACTGAACATATAATAATATCGAAATTACAATTAAAATTAATATTTTACTCACAGACTTGACGGTGGTCACTGAGGCGGCTGGACAGAGGAAGAAGGTTGTCCCGGCTCACCTGACAATTTTATTACAATCATTTAATACAAATGACTCAATACAAATCAAGAAAAGACCCAATACGTCCTAAGTCATGCCGAAAATCCGGCAGAGTCTCCCTTATACCTAGGACCTACCCAACCTGTAAAATGGCTCAAAACACACTTCTATGTCCACAATCCATATATCCACAACTCAATCACATCACACAGCCCCTCCTGGGCCCATCAAATCAATCATCCATCACAATATGTAAAATTTCAATTTAGTCCTTATAATTGATCATTTTTGCAAAACGCTCAAATAAGCTCTAAAATTATAAAACTCGCCCGGTCCTTAGAAATATTACTAAGCTATTGCAAAAGAATCGTAATTTTCTAAGCTACCATGAATATTTTATGGATTTTTAATCCTATTTAAGCACTAGAAAATTACGAAAAAGCAAGGTTCTGATTTACCTTTGCCGATTCCGACTTCGAACGTGCTCGATGCCTAACAATGGTGGGGTAGCCAAAATCTAGATCCAATTCGAGACTTTTCCGTAGTTGGTCTGTTCGCCGGAAATTCACGATCCTACAACCGAATTTCCGCGAATTGAGGATACCTACACGAAGCCCAATAATAATATATAAAAATCGTGGGTGTTACATTCTTCCCCCTTACGTAAAATTCGTTCTCGAATTTTACACAAGGCGTAATAAAGTACATGATTACACATTGAGCAGATAAGGGTACTTGCTACGCATGTCCCGCTCGACTCCAGTGCACTCTTCCACCGATCGCTCCTCCACAAAACCTTAACCATAGGGATCTGCTTTGATCTTAGTTGTCTCACTTGGTAGTCCACTATGGCTACAGTTGCTCCTCAAATGTCAAGTTCTCTTTAGCTCTATTACATCCGGTTGTAGTACATGAGAAGGATCGGAATGTATTTCGAGCATGGAGATGTGAAACACGGATGAACGTGAGAAAGGTTGGGTGGTAGCTCCAACCAGAGGCAATCGCTCCAACTCTATCAAGAACCTCAAAAGGTCCAATATACCGAGGTGCCAACTTGCCCTTCTTTCCAAATCTCATGACTCCTTCATTGGAGAAACCTTCAGAATACATAGTCGCCCATCGCAAACTCCACATCCTCCGTCTGGGTCCGTATAACTCTTCTGTCACAAAGTCGCTTGATCGCTCCTCGATTAAAGGAACTACCTCAAGTGTACCGCACTAGGTCTACATCATGCACCTTCGCTTCCCCCATTTTTGTCCAACACAGAGGAGACCTACACTTTCTTCCATATAGTGCCTCATAGGGTGCCATCCCTATGCTGGAGTGATAACTGTTGTTATAGGCAAACTCCACTAAAGCTAGCTACTCATCCCATTGACCTCCAAAATCCAAGACACTCATGCGAAGCATGTCTTCCAGTGTTTGGATTGTCCTTTCGGACTGTCCGTCTGCCTCGAGGGTGGAAGGTCAGATCAAGTTCAATCGTGTGCCAAGAGCCTCCCGCAACTTTCTCCAAAATCGAGAAGTGAATCGGGCCTCTCACGATATTATGGAAGCCTAACTCCATGCAATCGACTATTTCTCGAATGTAGAGCCGCATACCGTGCTACGTAATATGTAGTCTTCACGGTAAGAAGTGAGCCGATTTGGTCAAGCGGTCTACAATTACCCATATCGAATCATATCCTCGCGGTACGAGGCAACCTACCACAAAATCCATAGTGATCATTTCCCACTTCCATTCTGGGATAGGGAGCTCTTGCAGCTTCCCCGACGGTCTCGTGTTCAAACTTCACCTTCGACAAGTCAAGCACTTGGACACAAAGTGCAATGTCTCTCTTCATGCCATTCCACCAATAGCTATCTTTCACATCATGGTACATCTTGGTGGAACCTGGGTGGACACTGTACAGTGTATAGTGTGCCTCTCGCATGATTTTATTCCTGAGGTTGTCCACATCGGGCACACATATCCTAGAACCTTGTACTAGGGCGCCATCATTGGCAAATCCAAACTCACCACCTTCACCTTCTGTACTCTCTCTATAATCTTCATCAATTGTTGGTCTCTGTGGCCGGGAAACTCTAACTCTGTCCCTCAAGTCCGCCTCACCAAAAGTGAGCCAACAATACCCTCATCCGAAAGATCTAGGATTAAACCTTGATCCATCAACTCATGTACCTCCCGAATCAATGGTCTCTTCTCTCAAATGTGCGCCAAACCGCTGTAAGATTTTCTGCTCAAGGCATCTGCCACAACATTGGCTTTTCCAGGGTGGTACTGGATGGTGCAATCATAGTCTTTCAGAAGCTCCATCCATCTCCTCTGTCTCAAGTTCAAGTCCCTTTGCTGGAAGATGTACTTCAAACTCTTATGGTCGGTGTATATCTCGCACACTTCACCATACAGGTAGTGTCTCCAGATTTTTAGTGCAAAGACTACAGCCGCCATTTCCAAATCATGGGTGGGGTAGTTATGCTCATGCCTCTTCAGCTGCCTTGAAGCATAAGCCTCTACTTTTCCATTCCACATCAAAACACACCCTAGGCCAACTCTGGAGGCGTCACAAGACACCTGTATCCTTCACCGCTCATAGGTAGTGTTAACACAGGGGCAGTGGTTAGACACTCCTTATCCTCGTCATTATAACTGACTCTATCGAGCTCTCTTCCTGTCCTTTGCATCTTATCCACTTCCCTTTTCCTATTTTTGGTATTGTTGGTATCTTTTCAACTCATTGTATTTATTCCTTAATTTTAGTCCTATCTCATCCTTACACCTTTTCCTTCAAAGACGTCTATCCCATCATCAACTTTAACTTTCTTTTTATTTCTTAGTCTTATCTTGATTACTAGTTCCATTACTTCGAAAATTCTAACCTTACGGCTTACTCCTGCCAGCACATTCTTCACCTTTTGTAACACTTATAATTAACCATAGAAAATTCGTTTTTGTAACCCCTTTCCCAACTTAACTATCGTAACATTATCATTCCCTACCAGCCTTAGTAGGACATTGCTCATCCTGGATGGATAGTAGTTGAAGAAAATATAAGTTCCATCTGAACTAACACGGCTGTGGGAAATGTGTGTCATGCCTTAATTCTAAATAAGATACTTCACGTGTTTATTCTCTTTAATATAATCACATAAACTCACCACAACATTCAAAACTTCAACCTCAAATTACACATTAGAAATAAATACATCTATTGAAACACATCCACAATAAGTATTTCCTCTAGCTCATAGTTTAAAACAATTTGCAAGCCTTAGTAGCTAACTCAATTTAACTCCTGTCATTACTCTGTTTGTCCTTTCATACTTAATACTAGGTATGCACTTACTGTCATTCTCATATCAGGAAATTATGTATGAATTTGTGCCTACCAAACTCTCAATAACTAGGTCTCCTTGACTCGCTGCCTCCTTATACAACCTTCTAGAACCAAAAGCACAAGCTAAACTTGAAAAGAAAGAAAATATCCTCCTATATTCAACTACACCCGATTGTCATATTATAACGTTTCACCTAAGTTTCTTGGTCTTTCTCTCCAAATTTCATCATCTCCTAGCACAATTATGCTCTACCTATAAGGTATCATCTGCATGACCCTTTATCGTACCATTTTCCTTCTTGACATAATATTTTATAATTTATTAACTTTACTTATACTCGACCTATGATTCATATCTATCATCGTTTTTATTGTGCCCTTAACTTTTGTTGATTCCTGAAAGATTTCTCTCACTAATAAATTCTTCCAACACTAATTTCACCCTTATCTAGGGTCATTAATTTGATCCTTGAACTTTCTAGTGATTTATAACCATCCAGACTTGTCACTTTTCGTTCTACCCCTACTATTGTCCTGTCGTTATTGCTTCACTACAAAGTGATTCTGTTGATCACACTAAAAATGTTTGCCTGACATTCATAATGAACCTCTAACTACCTTCTCACTATCTCAAAAGTCTAACCTAAAACCTATGTGTCATTATCTATCATTCTTTTCCTCTCATCATACATATTTGATCCCATAGACTGACTTTTATTCAACTTACTGCTTACTAACTTCTCTTTCTCTACCTATTTAGGTAGTCCGCAATACCATCGCACACCTTCTAACATTTACTCATTATTATTGTATTCCATACCTCCATCACTTTTCTCACTAATGTGGTCCCATTTTGGGTTTTCCATCCTTGTCATTCTCCTTGCCAAGAATAACACTTAGCCTATCCTATATCTTAACTTTGTTCCTTTTATTATGCGCTCTTTAGGTTGTCCTTTCATTTATTTCCTTTGTCTTACCCAAAATAGAACTTGACTATTCTATCCCTGGTTCCATTCTTTTCCTAACATAATAGCTGTACTTGCTAACTATATCTTTCAGAGTCTCTATCGCGTTATCATATGTCCTGTATACTCATTTGGTCCTTTGACCACTCTAGCTAGTACTTCCACTAGCATTTAGATTATATTGCATCTGCAATCAATTGTCCAAACTTTCATTCTGTACTTTCTTTATCCATTGGCCTTCTGTGATTTATCTTCGCTAATTTATTACTCTTAACACTATTATAATTAGATTATACTATTGTTTTGAATAATTTGAAATTAGAAAAGAACTCAGCAAATTACAGTCATACTTTTATTGTATGATCTCTATTCTTATCCTTTAGCTTACATAATACCCTTACTACCTCGAGAACTAATTTTGCAGTAATTTTATTATTATTATTATTATTATTATTATTTTCCATGTTTAATCAACTAGCCAAAACTTAAGATTCCGGGCACCCAAACCTGTCATCCAATTCAAAGGATTTACATCCATCATGATCTGATTATATATGATTCCTATAATGGAACTTGTATCCTCTCCAGGATACCCGAGCCAACTACTCTCTACCACACTCTACAGTCCCATCTGGGACACTATTCCATAAGTCATCATTATCAGTAATAACCTTCGATCCATTCTGAAAAGATAGGACTATATCCAAACTTGCTGCAACAAAGGTACTACATCTACCACCTTGCCAGAACCATGTCAAGTTAATGACTCTTTTATCATATCATAGCTCTATAAATCATCAATTCATAGTTTCGACCTTCTCTAGGTAGTAGAGTTGTACTTTATTCCATACTGATACACACAAGGTATACTATTCTCACTCTATAAGTGTTACCTTTACTTTGCAACTAGTCCGAAACCTCTGGTCTGATGGCAACTCTAGCTCATGTCAGTAATCGAGTCACTGACTCTAGTTATCACCCAACTGTGACCTTTCAATATTCTAACTCTAGACTCTTAACCAAGAGTTCCCAACTCCTCTGCAAATACAGAACTCTGTTCTGGCATAACTGTACCAAAACAGAAGCCATCTCAAACACCCTCATTATGGAGCACCATGGGGATGCACGCAGCTCTACACAATAATCTCATGTCTGCATCAGAATCTGCAGCTACAGAGCATATCGAGAACATTATATAGTTACTACGATACGTCCCCATGCACTAGGTCTCCTAATTTCTTATCTCTCACGAATCTTCTATTATCACAAACTTATTCTGACTGGGTCATCTACTGATGACTGCCAGTAGTGGTATCCTCATCCTTATCTAGGGCAACTGTACTTTTAAGACTCACTTTTATGTACTCGTGCCTTACACGAAATGGGCACACCATTTAAACCCATACTGACAAAAATATAACATTTTTTGGAGTACGTATCCTCATGATAGACCTCACATGTCTACTAACTCTATTTCACATTTCTATGTACTCCACGAAAATCAAGACACTAACTGAGGTAATCTTATATTTCCCGAGGTATAACGTAGAATCTAGAAACAAAGAATTACAGGAAAAGACGAAACAAAATCCTATACTCCGCATGTGACTCCTAGTAGACTCTTCCCCACACTTAGATGATTTTTCCCTATGAATCTGGAGCCTAAGCTCTGATACCACATTTTACAATCTGACTCAATACAAACAAAGAAAAGACCCAATACGTCCTAAGTCATGCTGAAAATCCGGCAGAGTCTCCCTTATACCTAGGACCTACCCAACCTGTAAAATGGCTCAAAACACACTTCTATGTCCACAATCCATATATCCACAACTCAATCACATCACACAGCCCCTCCTGGGCCTATCAAATCAATCATCCATCACAATATGTAAAATTTCAATTTAGTCCTTATAATTGATCATTTTTGCAAAAACTGCTCAAATAAGCTCTAAAAATTATAAAACTCTGCCCCGCGGTCCTTAGAAATATTACTAAGCTATTGCAAAAAGAATCGTAATTTTCTAAGCTACCACGAATATTTTATGGATTTTTAATCCTATTTAAGCACTAGAAAATTACGAAAAAGCAAGGTTCGGATTTACCTTTGCCGATTCCGACTTCGGGAACGTGCTCGGGATGCCTAACAATGGTGGGGTAGCCAAAATCTAGATCCAATTCGGAGACTTTTCTTGTAATGGTCCTGTTCGCCGGAAATTCACGCATCCTACAACTGTCGAATTTTCGCGAATTGAGGATACCTACACGAAGCCCAATAATAATATATTATTATCATGTTGGACCTGTAAACTTAATATTTTAAGTCTGTTTTGATGGATTGGATGAGGGAGCTGAGCTCCTATTTATTATTATGTTGATGAGTATGTGGAGGGTGAGCTGAGCTCCCCAATGGATTGTTTATTGTGTTTACAGGTCGGGTGAGTCAAAAACTCCCCGTTGGAAAGTCCATTTTATGGCCAGACTCTGTCCGTTTGGTTTCTTGAAATTGGGCCCAAATGGGCCTTAGAGTTGGGTTAATGAACAGTTAGGCTTACTACGGGCCTCGGGGGCTTTAGGCTGGCCCAGGTCCTAGTGCCGGTCCGGCCCATAGGTTGGGTCATGACACAGGAAAAGTATTAAAACTTTTCGATCAGATCGTGGAGGTGAATACTTAAGTACTGAATTTGATGAAAACTTGAAAGAGCATGGCATTGTTTCCCAACTGACTCCTCTAGGAACACCACAGTTGAATGGTGTATCTGAAAGGAGAAATCGTACCCTATTAGATATGTTACGTAGTATAATGAGCTATACTGATATGTCAATCTCCTTTTGGGGATTCGCATTAGAATCAGCTTTGCATATTCTGAATGGAATTCCATCAAAATCAGTTTCTTCCACACCTTATGAGATATGGAATGGAAGAAAACCAAGTCTTAAGCATGTTAAGATTTAGGGTTGTCCAGCTTTTATCAAAAAGCTGAACACTGATAAATTGGAAACCAGATCAGAAAAGGGTCGATTTGTTGGATATCCAAAAGAGAGTTTTGGATATTTTTTTTATTTGCTTACATCACAAAAGGTTGTGGTAAGCAGAGATGCCATATTTTTTGAACAACCGTTTATTCAAGAATGAGGCAAAGGAAGGCAAATAGAGTTAGAATTGGAGAATTCTGATCAACCAACAGATCGAATGAATATAGATCCATCTAGTCAACCTACACTTATTGATGAAACATTTACAGTAATTCCTCGCAGATCAACCAGGATATCTCACCTACCAGTGAGATATAATTTTTTTCATGAAGATGAACAAGAGTTGTTTACTCATGAAGAAGTAGATCATGGAGATGATCCACTTACCTATGAAGAAGCTATATCAGATATAGACTCTTTAAAATGGATTGAAGCTATGAAATTCAAAATTGATTCCATGTATAAGAATTAATTTTGGGATCTTGTTGACCCACCTGAAGATATTGTACCTATAGGGAATAAATGGGTCTTCAAGAAGAAAATTGATTCTGATGGAAAGGTAGAGACCTATAAAGCAAGGCTAGTAGTGAAAGGGTTTCGCCAAAGGCAAGGAATCGACTATGAAGAGACTTTCTCGCCTGTTGCCACGCTTAAATCAATTAGGATTCTATTAACAATAGCTACATACTATGATTATAAGATTTGACAGATAGATGTCAAAACAGCTTTTCTTAATGGATACATTTAAGAAAACATCTTCATGGAACAACCTAGGGGTTTTGAATCCCAAGATGGTTCCAAGGTATGCAAGCTAAAGCGATCCATTTATGGGTTGAAATAAGTTTCGAGGAGTTGGAACATCCGTTTTTTATGAAGCCATTAAGTCATTTGGTTTTATAAAAAATGTGGATGAACCATGTATATATAAGAAGGTTAGTGATAGTGCTATCACTTTCCTTGTCTTATATGTGGATGATATTCTATTGATAGGTAATGACATAGGTATATTGACAACTGTCAAGGTATGGTTGTCAAATACATTCTCCATGAAAGACTTAGGAGAGGTAACCTATATTCTTGGAATTCGCATCTATAGAGATAGAGCAAAAAGAATAATTGGTTTATCCCAAAGTATGTACTTGGAAAAGGAATTAAAGAGGTTTAACATGCTTGATTCCATGAGACGATTATTACCAGTGAGACATGGTATCCATCTTTCTAAAGAGATGTCTCCAAAGACACTTGAAGAAAGAGATAAAATGGCCAGGATTCCATATGCTTCGGCTATTGGAAGTTTGATATATGCAATGATGTGTACTAGGCCAGATATCGCATATGCTGTTAGTTTAACTAGTAGGTTTCAATCCAATCCAGGTTTGGAACACTGGATAGCTGTGAAGAATATCCTTAAGTACTTGAGAAGAACTAAGGATTTATTCTTGATTTACAGAGGTGGTGACTTGCAATTGGATGGTTCTACTGATTCTGATTTCCAATCAAATATCGATGATAGAAAGTCTACCTCTGGATTTGTGTTCATTTGTAATGGAGGTGCAGTTAGTTGGAATAGTTCCAAACAGAGTACGACTGTTGATTCCACTACAGAGGCTGAGTACATTGCTGCATCAGATGCTACAAAAGAGACTGTTTGGATATAAGAAACCCTGATCTCACCTGAAATCCAAACACATAGAAAGGCGCTACCATAGTAACAGAGAGATAGTTGGGCGAGGCGATGTAGCCATGCAGAAAATAGCATCAGCTGAAAATCCAGCTAATCCATACACTAAGCCTATGTTACAAGCTCAGTTAGACCAACATCTAGAGAAGATGGGTCTAAGATATTGTAATGAATGGCTCTAGTGCTAGTGGGAGATTGTTAGTAGTATGCCCTAGAGCATGTCATTTAGTATGTATCTTGTACATATTTTATTAATAAAAGGCAATTTTACTTTTCTGTTTACATAATGTATTTATGTGTAATAGAAAAAGTCCATTGATATTTTGTTAAAAATTCTATTCTTAAGTTGTTAAGAATATGAGTGACAGTATTTCTAGCACAAAGTATCATAAATTGGTTCACAATTGAGGATACTTCATAATAAAGACATGACTTATCCAGAAAGATTGTAATCATGTTTGTTCCCAAGGTATTTATATGAGATATAAATAAGATGGAATGGTGAGTCTCATGCCATATAATAAACATGATGGGCACTTGTACATGATAAGTAGGTCGAACCAGTGATGCATATGACAAGCACATGGAGTTTACTCTTATCAATGCATTGTCATATATCATATCAGTGCATATAATATTTAGACCTGAGATAACACAGTTATCTTGTATATAGGTGGTTTGAGTTTGATACTACTTTCATACTTGTACTGTGTATGGGTATATGGGCATGTGTTGGCTCCTACTAGTTATATATGGAGGTAGGTATTGATCAAGATGGAATCTGTTACCCTAAGTAAATAGGGATAAAGTCCTATGTTCATTTAATTGTTCTTGATGTTTCAAGTTCTTGGCCAAGACAGACAGATTTAATCAGAAAAGAGTTTCTGATAAGAAAATCTAATTAATCAAGAACTGAAATTAAAAGAGAACATAATATTCATAGCAAATGGGATTTGACAGAAACCATGACTCCAACTCGAATTATGATTTTATAACAGAGAGATTCTAGTGCATGGTAACATATGATTAAAGGTTCATTTAAGGTATTCCTTGTTACTGATTGGGTGGCCATGGCACGCTATGTTAGGTGTCAACCATGGTCTATGAGATGCTTAAAATGATTTAGAGAAATCATTTATGGTAAGAAAGAGTTCAATGATATTAAAAGTTAATGTCATATCTCATTGCCAATTAGTGATGAGCCTAGTGAGTCGCACACATATACAATATAATCACCAAGTAAAATGTGATTTAATTGATTAATTAAAGAGTTTAATTACTTAATTAAATAGGTTTGATTTGCAATAAAATTACAAAGTCCCTAGCATGACTTGAAACCAAATCTAGGTTATTGGATGTATAGTATAAGTTAAATTTATATTTAAAGTATTTAAATATGAATTTAATTATGAGAAATTAATTAATGGAGATTAATTAATTAATTTATATTTGATATAAATTGATTTGAAGAGGAGAAATAATAATTTTGGGTTGAGAACTCAAAATTACAATATAAGGGTAATTTGGTCATTTCACATTGTGACATGTGGCACCATGAGATGGTGACACATGGCATCATAGTTTGTCATTTGTCTTCCTATCATGCAAATTGATCAAAGTCAATATTAAGTCTAGATTTGACACTTGGCTTAATGTAATTAAGTCAATTAAAAAATAAGATGCAATGTGGTGGTGACATGTGGCATAGAGTTTAAGTGATTACTTGACCTAATTATATAAAGTGATGTTATAAGAAAAATAAAATCGGCCAACACTCTTATATTCTCTCAAAGGTGGCGGCACCTCTTCTTCTCCCTCTCCTCTTCATCTTTTCTCATCAATTCAAAGAGAATTGCCAAATTCCTTTGAATGAAAATTGCTAGAAATTGTTTCTAGTGTCCTATATATACATACAACCTCTCTAAAGATAAGAACCCAATTTATAATTGGTTGGCAAAGGCTTGAGAAGCAAATTGGGGGCTTCCCATTGGTGATATTGGTGTGGACAAGCTATAGGGACAACACTTTGAGTCCTAGGTGCTTCCTAAAGGTGTCAATCACATCCATAGTACATCAAAGAGGTTAGTACTCTAACTCCTCTTTTAAACTAGGGTTTAAATGAATTAATTTGTTAATTCACAATCTTGAATGGCAAACATGGATCCTATACATATTAAAAATGTTTTAAAATACAATTAAGCATTGAAATTAATTAGGCACATAAGAGATGTGGTATTATGCATGTAACCCTAGAAGAAAATTTTTTAAAATTTAATGCTCTAATGAATAACTTTCATGCTTCCGCTCTTTCAAAAAGTACCTATGCAAAGTCCATACACCAGGAGTTAGACTAAAATATTTATATTTATATATAAAATAATTATTTGAAAATTAGGGGTGTTACATAAATAATTTAATTTTTATAAATACAATTCTTAATTATTTTGATATTTGAAATTTAAATAATGAAAAAGTATTAATTACTAAATATAATTATCATTTATTATAAGTTTCCTAATTTTTAATTTAAAAAAGTTAATAGCAATTATTTTAAAGTAAAGTTAAATATTTTTAAACACATTTACTGTAATTAAATTTAGTGTTTAATTACTGATGATTTGACAACTCAAGACATTTAATTTTAAAAATTTAATGCATATTATCATGACTATCCAATTATTACCACAATTAAAAATGTAATTTTCTTCTAAATATATGCTTCAAATTAAAATCAAGCATATTTTAATTTTTATGAGAAATTAATGATTGAATTTTCTTTTAAATATATCTAATTATTAAAGATAATATTTATTCATTAATTTTTAATTTTTTTTAAAATAGAAAAGTCGACGTTAATTTTTTTATATATTTGCTAAACAGTTTTAATATATAATTACTAAATATAATTATCACAAGTTATCATATTCTTAATTTTTAATTTGAAAAAGTAAAATCAAGACTCATATTTATTTTTAAAAAAATAATATTTAAAAGTTTTTCTTTATTTTTTATACATTTAATAAATTTTAATTTATCTTAATATTATTTTTATCTTTTATTATTTTAAAATAGTGTTTTATTATTATTATATACAAATATTAACTTATGGCTAATAAAAAAAAAGTTATGACTATTAAGTTTATTGGTTTGAGAGCAACTGCTAATTTATTTTGTTAAAGTTTATTGCTAATATTTTAAATTTTTACTATTTTAAATAGTAACATTAAATTTTTTTAATTCAAAATTTTTTTTTATTTAATAATGATTTAATGACATAATTAAAAAAAAATATATATATATATATAAAACAGGCATTTTACAATTCGCTCTCAACAACAATTTGATGCATCTCACCACACCACAGCACACTCTCACTTCCTTCACTCGCTCACTCACTCACGTTCACACTGATACTCTTTTCTCACTTACGGTGCTTTATTGCAATTTTGACTTATTCTCCCATGAAAATTTAAGAGCATGATTGTTACGTATAAATTTAAGAAGAAATTAATATTTTGTCTCTTATTAATATACTAGAATTAATGTCTTATTAATATACTAGAATTAATGATTTAATTCTTGTGTTTTAATAAATATATTAGCTATGTTGAAGTGAATTAATTTCTCAAGTTAAAAGGTATTTAATAAGACTTTACATATGAATTTCAATCATTTTTATTTTAGCCTTAAAATATAACAAAGATAAAAAGAGAATTTTCACTTATTTATTTATAAACTAATAAAATATTCGTTTTATGTACGGTAATGTGTATATATATATATACACTACTGTACATAACATAGGTATTCTATTAGTATATACATAAAAATTGTTGTAGAGAGTGAATTGTAAAATGCCTGTTTAGTCTGTTTTAATAAAAGTTTTCTTCACTTAAGTCCATTTTAGTTTAAAGCTTCTTAAATCTTTCCACCCAATTTTCAACGAAAGCTGCAACAGAAGCAACACTTCTTTCAGTGACGTGTAGGGATCCTTCTTCGACCTGCTAACTAGTTAAACAAGTGGGGCAAGTGGGGTGCCTTAAAAGGGCTATTAAAAAGTGGTGGGCCGGAGAGGTCTTCTTGGAGCTTTTTTTTTTCTTTTTTTTTTTTAATTTTTATTCAGATTTATTCATCTTAATTTAAAATATAAATATATAAAATTTATATATTTAATAAATAGCTTCTATTATATATTTTTAATTTTAAATTCACTAAATTTATGCAAAAAATAAAAAAATACTCTCCCAAGTATTTTTTTTTTTTTAAATAAAATCTTTTATACCAAATGGTTTGGCCATGTCAAAATAATGGAAGAAAAGCTAATGCAAAATTGTTCATCAGCAACATTAGATGTCCAAATCCAACGAAAGTATGCATAGCTAATTTTGAATTTTGTTTTATTTAATTTATCATTATTGGAAAGATCTTCATAGCTTATTAATTACGCTAGGATAAGAGGAGTGTTATAAAATGTATATTATATATGCAACCCATTAGAATAGAGAAATTACATTTATATATGTATATTTTAATTATACAACAGTTGTTAAATGCAAATTTTGAATATTAGCTGTATAGATTTTAATTTCTTGGGTTTCTATATATTAATTTATTTTCATTTAAAAGTAATTAATAAAAGGGATTTTTTTTTTCTTACTAAAGTCAAACCTAATGATTTCTATGGTAGCTTTCAAAAATAGAAAATATATAACTTGAATTCAATTCAATGCAATCTTGGTCAGAGATCAAATGGCTTCACATTTACTTAATCTAGAAGAAATGAGCCAAACTAAATGGGCAAATGGCTTTGCATAATTATCTTATATTATATTTGGTTGTGTTACCAAACCAATGCCTCTTCACAGTCGGGGGAGGATCTAAAAAGATTCTTTCTAAAATTTAATACAAAAATTATAAAAATTATTTTTTTATTATTTATAATTAGTTAATTTTATATTAATAAAATTTATTATTAAAAATAATCACAATAAAATTTTATATAAACTAAATCCCTCATTATTTACAATCACTTTTAATTAATCAATACTTTAAAACGTTCTCTTATATTTAAAAATTCTTATAATTGATGCAACCAGATAATCAAACCAAACATTCTATTACACCAATAATAATAATAATAATAATTATTATTATTATTATAAATAAAGAAAACATATTTTTTAAGAACATAAACATCTTCAAATAACTGCGATAATAATCTGTGCTCGGACGTATTGTAGGATAAGCGATTTCATCTTTCCCCAAAGACATGCTTCAAAAGTTCAAATTTATCCGTAGTTTTGCTGAAATTTACGTTAACTGTCAAATCAAAAAAAAGAAAAAAGAAATTAATTATGTAATATAATTGCATGAAAATCATAAGCTCAGGAATCTTTTTGAATTTTGTTAGAGAGAAAATAAAATAAGGGAAGAAAAAATAAGGAAGAAAAATAAAATATATAAAAATTATTTTTTTATTTAAATATTAGGAAGAAAATAAAAGAGAAAATAATTTTTTAAATAATAAAATATTTATTTTATTTTTTATTTAAAATTAAAATAAATAATTATAAAAATAAATGAATAATTTTATTTATTTTTATTTACTTTCTCTTTAAAATAAAGAAAAAATAAATAATAATATTTATTTGTCATTTTTTATTTTTATTTTTTTTTCATAATTTTTTTTTTCTTTTATTTTTCTCCGATCTAAACATAGTCTAAAACATTTTAAAAAATATAAAAAAAAAGGTGGTTTTGAGTAGGATTTCTTAAATTTTGGATAAATTAAAAAAAAAAATCGAATCCAACTTTCCAAATCCCGAAAATAAAACTATAAAAAAAATATAAAAACAAAGGCAGAGATCTACCTGAAAAAACAAAAGTACGTAGTTACCTTAAATGAAACATCGCTATTACCGGCCAATGCCATCAGGAGGTGAATGGTGAGGTGGAGCGTCGGTCAAAATCCTTCTCATGGTTGTGAAACACCTTCTACCTTGCTCAATATTGCTTCGGTATGAGCCGAAGCCCGAAACAACGCAGCCGCTGTCACACCATCGCCGTTTAAATCCGGCGGCGACGCTGCCGAGGAGGTTCAGAAGGCTGGGTTGGGTGAAGACTGAGGGAGACGGGTAAGGTCGTATTGCAAGGGATCCACCTGGAATAGTAGCAATAATAAGCAAAAGAGGCAGAAGATTAGCAGAAACAATAAGCCAGAGAGTTAAGGGAAAGGCGGTGGCCATGGTCGGCTGATCGACTCCAGGAAAGGGTAACAGCGTGGGTGAGAAGAAGATGATTTTTATAAACAATAGAGAAGTGTGATGGTGTTTTTATAGACGATCAGAGGTGGGGCGAACCCGCTAACGGGCCAATAATAGTTTTTTTAAATAAAAATAAAAGTTAAATTATCTTAAATTCTTTTATTTTTAATAAAATTAACATTTATATATATATTTTTTAAAAAATTTTAATTTTTAATTTTATAATAATCTATTTATACAATTAAAATATTATATAATTAATTTTTATGATTTTACTTTAAATAACATTTTAATTTTTATATTTTTATATAAAATTAATTTTTAATTTTTAAAAAAATTAAAGATAAGAGACTAAAATATTATTTTATCTAAAAAAATATACAATAAAGGTTAATTAACATAGGGATTAAAATATAATAAAAAGATTAGATTTCATATTTTTTAAAAAATAAAAATAATTTATTTTAATTCTTAAAAATTAAATATGTAAATGTAAATTTTATTAATTATTAATAAGTTTAATAACTTTCTCAATAAAAAAAAATGTCACGACCCAACCTATGGGCCGGACCGGCACTAGGACCTGGGCCAGCCTAAAGCCCCCGAGGCCCGTAGTAAGCCTTAACTATTCATTAACCCATCTCTAAGGCCCATTTGGGCCCAATTTCAAGAAAATCAAACGAATGAGTCCGCCATAAAATGGACTTACCAACGGAGTTTTGACTCACCCGACCAGAAACACAATAAACAATCCATTGGGAGCTCAGTTCACCCTCCACATACTCATCAACATAATAATAAATGGGAGCTCAGCTCCCTCATCCAATCCATCAAAATAGACTTAAAATATTAAGTTTACAGGTCCAACATGATAATAATATTACAGACCAAATTCAAATAATTATGCTAACACATGCGAAATTCTAGGAGTAAATAAAATTACACAAATATTGATAAACAACTGCGAAGTATAAAAGCGAGTTAACCAAAAATAAAATATCCTCCTGCGTCTGTAAAATATTGAACAGGAGTGAGCGTTCGACTCGAGGAGTAAAATATCAATTTTAACCATAATCTCTATAACTATCTCAGAATTAATGCACTCAGAGAGTGAAATGCAACATCAACATCATATTCACATCATAGCATCAAAAAGGTAATTTGGAGCACTCACACACCCTGTAGCATCAATCATAATATATTGGGAGCTGATCCCCTATACAGCTCTCTTAAATCCAACCTGGTGCCAGCGAAGAACTCAAGCCGGACTTTCGCTTAATAAACCAAAACGAGGGTCCCTGAAGAACTCAAGCCGTGACTACCCTCGAAGGAACGGGTCCCATAAGAACTCAAGCCGTGACTACCCCGTCCTATCCATAGTCCACACCACATCACACGCACGCCAACGCACGCACACTGCTCCAAATTACCACAACAACAACACTCATGGCACATTAACAGTTATGAATGCAACATATTCGTGCCTAGAGTTTAACTACATAAATATATGCATATAAGTGATGCATGGGCATGCTGAACATATAATAATATCGAAATTACAATTAAAATTAATATTTTACTCACAAACTTGACGACAATTTACTGTGGCGGCTGGGCGGAGGAAGAAGGCTGTCCCGGCTCACCTGACAATTATATTACATCTATTTAATAAATTTGACTCAATACAAACAAAGAAAAATATCAAGTACGTCCTAAGTCGTGCCGAAAATCCGGCAGAGTCTCCCCTATACCTAGGACCTACCCAACCTGCAAAAGGGCTAAAAACGCACTTCTATATTCACAAACCATATATCTAAAGTTCAATCATATCACACAGCCCTCCCGCCCATCAAATCAGTCATCCATCACAATACGCAAAATTTCAATTTAGTCCTTATTATTGATCATTTTTGCAAAAACTGCCCAAACAAGCTCTAAAATTATAAAACTTTGCCCCGCGGTCCTTAGCAATATTACTAAGCTATTGCAAAAAGAATCGTAATTTTCTAAGCTACCACGAATATTTTATGGATTTTTAATCCTATTTAAGCACTAGAAAATTACGTAAAAACTAGGTTCGGGTTTACCTTTGCCGATTCCGACTTCGGGGATGCGCCGACGTCGACAATGGGGCTAGCCAAAACCTCGCCCAATTCGAGACTTTTCCAGAATCGGTCCGGCGCCTAATTTTGCAGACCCGATCAACTGTCGAATTTCCGCGAATCGAGGATACCTACACGAAGCCCATAACACGGGGGTTAGTACATAAATTTTTCAGAATTTTCTAAGCTCATTTAATGCTCGAAAATACACTGCGAAGTTCCGTGGGACCCACCGAAAAACGGTGTCGGAAAAATTCGAAATTTATGTCGTTGCGAAGCTCTCGACGAATGGAGCTTGATGGTGGCCTAGGTTTCCTGTGGGATTCACTGTTTTCGAGAAATCTAGCCCAAAAGTCGAAATGGGCTAAAATCTTCACGAGCTTAAATCGGACAATCCGCTCGATTGATTTCGCGTTCTTGGTGTCTATGGAAAGCTCTCGCCGAGTAGATGATTTTGGACACAAGACCGGTCCAATTGGTGGCCGGATCGGCGGTTGGCCAAGGAAGTCGAGCCTTGTATGAGGGCATTTTCGCTGCGTTTTCGGCCCGTTCGGGCGGCGTGGCCATTGGGGCTGGCGGCGCGCTCTTGGGTGGGTCAAGTGATACCGGGCGGCTAGGGGTGGAGAGAGGAGAGAAACGAGAGAGAAGAGAGGAGAGGGCGTCGCGGAGGAAGAAAAAGAAGAAGACCGGTCCTATTCGATCGGTCCGATCGGTCTGGTTCGATTCGGTCGGTTCGATTCATGATACAAAATTTTGAATTTTTACTCGCCGGACCAAAACGAGGTCCAAAATTCAAAAATTCCGTAAAACTCGAAAAATACGTAGACTCCAAATATATTTTTAGTTTTGCCACGTGGTCTTTAAATTACTTTTTCACAATCATCAACGTTTATCTTTTCGAAAAATCGAACCCGATTTTTAAAATCCAAAAAATCTCACAAAAATTCCGAAAATTCAAATACAATTAAAAGACCAAAAATACTCATAAATAATAAAATTTTGGGGTGTTAAATTCTTCCACCCTTACATAAAATTCGTCCTCGAATTTTTACACAAGCAAAAATAAAGTACATGATTATACATTGAACAAGTAAGGGTACTTGCTACGCATGTCCCGTTCTGACTCCCAGGTGCACTCTTCCACCGATTGACTCCTCCACAAAACCTTAACCATAGGGATCTGTTTGGATCTTAGCTGCCTTACTTGGTAGTCCACTATGGCTACAGGTTGCTCCTCAAATGTCAAATTCTCCTTTAGCTCTATCACATCCGGCTGCAGTACATGAGAAGGATCGGGAATGTATTTCCTGAGCATGGAGATGTGAAACACGGGATGAACGTGAGAAAGGTTGGGTGGTAGCTCCAACCGGTAGGCAACTGCTCCAACTCTATCCGTAACCTCAAAAGGTCCAATATACCGAGGTGCCAACTTGCCCTTCTTTCCGAATCTCATGACTCCCTTCATTGGAGATACCTTCAGGAATACATAGTCGCCCACTGCAAACTCCACATCCCTCCGTCTGGGGTCTGCGTAACTCTTCGCTTCATCGAAAGTCCTCGGCCGTTCCTCGATTAAAGGAACTACCTCAAGTGTCGCACTAGGTCTACATCATGCACCCTTGCTTCCCCCATTTCTGTCCAACACAGAGGAGACCTACACTTTCTTCCATATAATGCCTCATAGGGTGCCATCCCTATGCTGGAGTGATAACTGTTGTTATAGGCAAACTCCACCAAAGCTAGCTGCTCATCCCATTGACCTCCAAAATCCAAGACACTCATGCGAAGCATGTCTTCCAGTGTTTGGATTGTCCTTTCGATCATCCGTGCATGCGAGGGTGGAAAGTCATCAAGATCAATTGTGTGCCAAGTGCCTCCTGCAACTTTCTCCAAAACCGAGAAGTGAACTGGGGCCCTCTGTCAGATATTATGGGCCTAACTCCATGCAATCGACTATTTCTCGAATGTAGAGCCGCATACTGCGTGCCACGAGTATGTAGTCTTTACGTAAGAAGTGAGCTGATTTGGTCAAGCGGTCTACAATTACCCATATCGAATCATATCCTCGCGTGGTACGAGGCAACCCAGTCACAAAATCCATAGTGATCATTTCCCACTTCCATTCTGGGATAGGGAGCTCTTGCAGCTTCCCTGACGGTCTCTGGTGTTCAAACTTCACCTTCTGACAAGTCAAGCACTTGAACACAAAATCTGCGATGTCTCTCTTCATGCCATTCCACCAATAGCTATCTTTCACGTCATGGTACATCTTGGTGGAACCTGGATGGACACTGTAAAGTGTATAGTGTGCCTCTTGCATGATTTCATTTCTGAGATTGTCCACATCGGGCACACATATCCTAGAACCTTGTACTAGGGCACCATCATTGGCAAATCCAAACTCACCACCTTCACCTTGCTGTACTCTTTCTATGATCTTCATTAATTGTTGGTCTGTCTTTGGAAACTCTAACTCGTCCCTCGTGTCCGCCTCACCAAAAGTGAGTCAACAATACCCCCTCATCTGAAAGATCTAGGATTAAACCTCGATCCATCAGCTCATGTACCTCCTGAATCAATGGTCTCTTCCCTACTGAAATGTGCGCCAAGCGCGTAAGATTTTTACGCTCAAGGCATCTGCCACAACATTGGCCTTCCTGTGGTGGTACCGATGGTGCAATCATAGTCTTTCAGAAGCTCCATCCACCTCCTCTGTCTCAAGTTCAAGTCCCTCTGTTGGAAGATGTACTTTAAACTCTTGTGGTCGGTGTATATCTCGCACACTTCACCATACAGGTAGTGTCTCCAGATTTTTAGTGCAAAGACTACAGCCGCCATTTCCAAATCATGGGTGGGGTAGTTCTGCTCATGCCTCTTCAGCTGCCTTGAAGCATAAGCCACTACCTTTCCATTCTGCATCAAAACACACCCTACGCCAACTCTGGAGGCGTCACAATACACGTGTATCCTTCACCACTCACGAGTAGTGTCAACACAGGGGCGTGGTTAGACACTCCTTAAGCTTCGAAACTCACCTCACAAATATCTGTCCAAATGAATGGAACATTCTTCTGGTCAACTTAGTTAGGGAGCCGCTATCCCTGGAGAAATCTTGTACAAAACGCCTATAGTAGCCACTAAACCTGAAAACTTCGCACCTCGGTGGTATTGTAGGCCTAAGCCAATCGGGCCATGCTTCAACTTTCTTGGGATCCACTTGAATACCGTCTCTAGAAACCACGTGTCCCAAGAATGAGATGCTTTCTAGCCAAAATTCACATTTCGAAAATTTGGCGTATAGCTGGTGCTCCCTCAAAGTCTGCAACACCATCCTCAAGTGCCACACGTGTTCTTCCTCGGTCTGAGAATATACCAAAATGTCATCTATGAATACGATGACAAAACGGTCCAAAAATGGCTTGAACACCCTGTTCATCAAGTCCATGAAGGCTGCTGGTGCATTAGTGAGTCCAAAAGACATCACCAAGAACTCATAATGACCATATCTTGTCCTGAAAGCCGTTTTGGACACATCCTCATTCCTGATTCTCAACTGATGGTAGCCTGATCGCAGGTCTATCTTGGAAAAGAATCTAGCTCCTTGGAGCTGATCAAACAAATCATCGATCCGAGGAAGTGGATACTTGTTCTTCACTGTCACCTTGTTCAGCTGTCTGTAGTCGATACACAACCTCAATGACCCATCCTTCTTTCTCACAGATAAAACAGGAGCACCCCAGGGTGAAGTGCTCGGACGTATGAAACCCTTGTCCAAAAGCTCCTGTAGTTGCTCCTTCAGCTCTTTCAATTCTGCTGGTGCCATCCTGTAAGGTGGCATGGATATGGGGTTTGTACCCGGCACAACATCAATGCAAAACTCTATTTCCCTTCCTGGTGGCGACCCTGGAAGCTCCTCAGGGAAGACATCCATGAATTCTCTGACAACAGGAACATTTTCCATGCTGACACCTTCTACAGATGTATCTCTCACCAATGCCAAATACCCTTGGCATCCACGCCTCAACATTTTTCTAGCACTAATTGCTGACACCAAATTATACGGAGCCACGCTCCTGTCACCATCAAAGCTAAACTCTTCCACACCAGGTATGTGGAAATACACCTTTTTGTTCCTGCAGTCTAAGGTGGCAAAATGAGTTGCCAACCAATCCATCCCCAGGATTACATCGAAATCCATTACTGGTAGAGGAACCAAGTCTGCTGGGAGGATCTTTCCATCCACTACCACTGGGCTACCCGGAAATACCATGTCTACATCTATGTTGTCACTAAGTGGGGTAGCTACTGACAAAGGGCACTCTAAAGTTGTAGGGTTTCTACCCAACCTCATGGCAAACACAGGGGAGACAAACGAGTGCGTAGCACCCGGATCTATCAAAACACGAGCCTCATAAGAACAGACCAGAAGAATACCTGCCACAACTGCATTTGAAGCTTGAGCATCCCGTGGGTCGTGGTGAAAACCCGAGCTTGACCCCTACCCCGAGTGGCGTAACCCGATATCGACTTCTACCTCGACCGCCTCCAAATCCACGTCCCCCTTGTCCTCGGCCCTGTTGGCCACTGAACTGACTGCCTGCCATGTTGGAAGCACCCGGATACAACTGTCGAGGAACATTCGCAACAAAACCTTATGACCCCATCTGTGGCTTGCTGAACACGGGGCATTCTCTAGCAAAGTGACCTGGTTGGCCACACCTGAAGCATACTCCTGATCCCGTCAAACAAGGTCCTGAATGTCCTCTTCCACACTGTGCACAAGGTGCCAAGGAGGATCCTGAGCCAGACCGTAACTCTGTACCACTGAATGTAACCACTGCTTTGGATCAATCCTCGTGGTTTGTGTCTAAAACCACTTTTCTTGTTCCTACTCTTTCCTCTGTAATTACTCTGGCCACCACTATCCGAGTACCCATGGAAGGAACACGAGGAACCCTCTCGCTCTGTTTTCTTTGCTCTTCCGCTATCATCCACAAAGATAATCGATCTCAATCATGCAGCTCGATCAACCACCACATCAAAAGGATCGGACATCATGGCCAGGTTTGCATATCTCTGTCAAGCCCCTTTAGGAATCTTTTCACCTTCATAGTCTCTGAGATACTGCTGTAGGGGCATATCGCTCAATTCCGAAATTGCAGAGCATACTCATCTACGGACACGCCATTCTGTCTTAAGGCCTCAAAGGCCCACCGCTTCGATCTCTCAAGCTTTCGCACAAACCGATTGATAAAAAGTTCCACAACCGAGCCCATGTCAAACCCTCCATCCGGTAACACGTAGTCATTCATCCATTGTCTAGGCATGGGCCCCATGACGTCTTTGCATACACTCTATCAATCTTCTATCACCAATCAGTAATTGCTCTGCTGTCTGCAGAATCCAAAAACCGATATGCATCGTCGACACATCATAGGTACCGTGCACCAACTTCTTAAAATTTATGATCTGCTTGTAAGATTCCTCTCTTGGTGCAATGGATCTGCTGCCAGAGGTGGACCATGTCTCGTGCCATCATGTCGATAGTTCTCTGCAGACCCGGCTAGAGTAGCGCCATGGGGTCCATGGGACCTGTGCCATAAAAGATCGTTTCTGACGTGGGTAGTGCTCTTCTACTTGAGCGGCTCTAGGCCTCCTACCCCGCCTCCTGGCGGCGCCTCATCCCTGTCGACACCTCGTCGAGCACATCCGCTCGTGCGATGGCGGCTCTCACCTTCTACGCATTTTCTGAAATTCAGCGAGATTAGCCCACAAAATTCAAAACTGCACATTACACAGCTCTATAGACTCATATTTATACATAACATATGGAGCAGAAACTAGAAGCAAAGATGACAATGCAAGACGAATGTGGACCCTATATTTCCGCATGTGACTCCTAGTAGACTCTTCCCAACACTTTAGACAACATTCCCTAAGAATCTGGAGCCTAAGCTCTGATACCACATTTGTCACGACCCAACCTATGGGCCGGACCGGCACTAGGACCTGGGCCAGCCTAAAGCCCCCGAGGCCCGTAGTAAGCCTTAACTATTCATTAACCCATCTCTAAGGCCCATTTGGGCCCAATTTCAAGAAAACAAACGGACAGAGTCCGGCCATAAAATGGACTTACCAACGGGGAGTTTTCGACTCACCCGACCTGTAAACACAATAAACAATCCATTGGGGAGCTCAGCTCACCCTCCACATACTCATCAATATAATAATAAATGGGAGCTCAGCTCCCTCATCCAATCCATCAAAATAGACTTAAAACATTAAGTTTACAGGTCCAACATGATAATAATATTACAGACCAAATTCAAATAATTACTGCTAACACATGCGGAAATTCTAGGAGTAAATAAAATTACACAAATATCGATAAACAACCTGCGAAGTATAAAAGCAGGTTAACCCAGAATAAAATATCCTCCTGCGGCCTGTAAAAATTTTTGAACAGGAGTGAGCGTTCGACTCAGAGAGTAAAATATCAATTTTAACCATAATCTCTATAACTATCTGTAACTAATGCACCCTGTAGAGTGAAATGCAACATCAACATCATATTCACATCATAGCATCAAAAAGGTAATTTGGAGCACTCACACACCCTGTAGCATCAATCATAATATATTGGGAGCTGATCCCCTATACAGCTCTCTTAAATCCAACCTGGTGCCAGCGAAGAACTCAAGCCGGACTTTCGCTTAATAAACCAAATCGAGGGTCCCAGTGAAGAACTCAAGCCGTGACTACCCCTCGAAGGAACGGGTCCCAGCGAAGAACTCAAGCCGTGACTACCCCGTCCTATCCATAGTCCACACCACATCACACGCACGCCAACGCACGCACACTGCTCCAAATTACCACAACAACAACACTCATGGCACATTAACAGTTATGAATGCAACATAATTCGTGCCTAGAGTTTAACTACATAAATATATGCATATAAGTGATGCATGGGCATGCTGAACATATAATAATATCGAAATTACAATTAAAATTAATATTTTACTCACAAACTTGACGACAATTTACTGTGGCGGCTGGGCGGAGGAAGAAGGCTGTCCCGGCTCACCTGACAATTATATTACATCTATTTAATAAATTTGACTCAATACAAACAAAGAAAAATATCAAGTACGTCCTAAGTCGTGCCGAAAATCCGGCAGAGTCTCCCCTATACCTAGGACCTACCCAACCTGCAAAAGGGCTAAAAACGCACTTCTATATTCACAATCCATATATCAACAGTTCAATCATATCACACAGCCCCTCCTGGGCCCATCAAATCAATCATCCATCACAATACGCAAAATTTCAATTTAGTCCTTATTATTGATCATTTTTGCAAAAACTGCCCAAACAAGCTCTAAAAATTATAAAACTTTTCCCCGCAGTCCTTAGCAATATTACTAAGCTATTGCAAAAAGAATCGTAATTTTCTAAGCTACCACGAATATTTTATGGATTTTTAATCCTATTTAAGCACTAGAAAATTACGTAAAAACTAGGTTCGGGTTTACCTTTGCCGATTCCGACTTCGGGGACGCGCTCGGGACGTCTGACAATGGGGGGCTAGCCAAAACCTCGGCCCAATTCGGAGACTTTTCCAGAACGTCCGTTCGGAATTTTGCGCAGATCATCAACTGTCGAATTTCCGCGAATCGAGGATACCTACACGAAGCCCATAACACGGGGGTTAGTACATAAATTTTTCAGAATTTTCTAAGCTCATTTAATGCTCGAAAATACACTGCGAAGTTCCGTGGGACCCACCGAAAAACGGTGTCGGAAAAATTTGAAATTTATGTCGTTGCGAAGCTCTCGACGAATGGAGCGTGCTGGTGGCCTCGGTTTCCTCGTGGGATTCACGGTTTTCGAGAAATCTAGCCCAAAAGTCGAAATGGGCTAAAATCTTCCCGAGCAAAAATCGGACAATCCGCTCGATGGATTTCGGCGTTCTTGGTGTCTATGGAAAGCTCTCGCCGAGTAGATGATTTTGGACACAAGACCCGGTCCAATTGGTGGCCGGATCGGCCGGATTTGGCCGAGGAAGTCGAAGCGGCGCGCCAGGGCGTTGCTGCGTTTTCATGCCGTTCGGCGGCCGGCCGCATTTGGTGGCTGGCGGCGCTGGTCATTGCTGGTGAGCTAGGGGCGGAGAGGAGAGAGAAACGAGAGAGAAGAGAGGAGAGGGCGTCGCGCGCGGGAGGAAGAAAAAGAGAAGAGACCGGTCCGATCCGGTCCGGTTCGATTCGGCCGGTTCGATTCGAAATACAAAATTTTGAATTTTTACTCTGCCTCGGGACCGAAAACGAGGTCCAAAAATTCCGAAAAAATTCCGTAAAACTCAGAAAAATACGTAGACTCCAAATATATTTTTAGTTTTGCCACGTGGTCTTTAAATTAATTTTTAAAAATCATCAAAGTTTATATTTTCGGAAAATCGAACCCGATTTTTAAAATCCGAAAAATCTCAAAAAAATTCCTAAAATTCAAATAAAATTAAAATACCAAAAATACTCATAAATAATAAAATTTTGGGGTGTTACAAAAAAATTTAACTCATTTCTCTTTAGATAAACTATGTGCATAGAATTTTAATTAAAAAATTAAAAAAAAAAACTATACTAAAAATTAATGAGGATTTCTAATGTCACAGATTTTTAAAGTTATTATTCTACTAAATATATTATAGAACAACAAAGTTAGAAATTTCAATTTAATGCCTAGATTTCTTGGTTAATTAATAATGAAAAATTAATTTTAATATATTATTTCTCTTTCTCTTATTTAATCATTATAACATTTTATTGAGTTCGATAAATTTTCTTTAATAATAAAATTTAAAGAGTTAGTAAAAAATTTAGGGATATGAATATTTAGTTTGTTATGCAAAATTCTCTATAAATTCTTAATTTTTTTTCCCTAATATCTAAATTGAGATAATTGAAAGAAATAATTAATACTTAAAAATTTTGAGCTGATAATAAATTTATCAATATAAAAAATAAAAATTTTTATAATTTTTCAGAAACATTTTAATTTTAATCTTCATAAAAAAAATATATGTATTTCTATTATTCTTTGAAAATAATGTTAATCAATTCTTTCTTATTTTTATTTTTATAATAAAAAATATATATTTGTTTTCATATAATTATTTAAAATACCTGCCCCTAAATAAAATTTCTGGCTCCATAACATTTTGTTTAACATTTTAATTTCTTCTTTTTAGATCAATAACTATTTATAACATTTTAATTTTCTCTGTTTTTTACCAAAACCTTAACAGAGAAAATTAAATAAGTTAAATATTTAAATTTAAGATTAATTAATAATAATTAAAACTAATTTTATTTAGGTCCTTTTTAAAAGATTAATGATATTTTCGATTGAAAATTATAAATAAATGGATGAAATTATATATCTAAAAATAGCATGCAATTAATTTTGCACATATAGTACTTATTAGAAGTTATGTACCATTTTTTGCTAATTGATTTAATTATTTTCATTCAGTTAATTTTCTCTTACTTATTAAAAAATATATGTTAATTTCATCTACTACATAAGTAATCAAAGTTTCATCTTCATTGATTATCATTGATCAACCATAAATCGATTTAATAAAATATTTTTTTATTAAAATTTATCATTAATCAATCATCAATCGAAACATCAGTCCAAATTCAAATACTATATTATTATAAATATTAAAATTATAAAAACTAAATTATTATGAAAAAAATGTAATGAATTAAACTGTTATCATCTTTATTTCATTAGCAATAAATTTTAATAGAAAGGATATTCAATCAACAAAAATATTTTTTGTAGTTTTGATAGTTAGAGTGCTAAAAAAATAACTAAACTGAAAATTATATTTGTATTAAAAGAAAAATTAAATTATTTTTGTTAAATGACTTTCTTTTTTTTTTTTAAATAAGTTTTGTATTTTTGATAGTTAGAGTGCTTTAAAAAAAAAACCTAATAAAAAATATATTTTTTACTAAAAAAATTAAATTATTTTTTGAATGACTTGAAATTCTTTTTAAATTTTGATAGATTTATTAAAATCTGAAAAAAAAAAAATTATATGTGTATTACGTACTGATCACCATCATCAGCCACCAATTCCTCAAAATGCTTTGGCCCCGTCAAAACAATGGAAGAAAACTAATGCAAAATTTTCATCATCTGAAAGCGCAATTGGCAATCTCCACATTCAATGAACCTATGCGTTTGCTAATTTTCAAATGTTTGTTTATTTGAATAGGAAATTTCCTTGCGGAATTTGGCATTATTAGGAAGGTCTATATATGCTTATTAATTACGCAATGATAAGGATGAAATATGAGTGTTAAAAAACTTTATATAATATATACATATATATATTAATTAAACAAGAGTTGTTGGGTTACCTAAAAGTTCTCTCCTTTAGTGAGATTTTTTTTTTTTTTTTTTTTTACAGTTTTCGATTTCAGTTTTCTGTTCATGAGCATCCCTTGCCCGAATTGAAGGAGGGCTTCTCCCTTTCCTCCTTTGGTTAAGATTATGTATAGTTTTTTTAGCGTTTTGTTTAGATGATTTGTAGTTTTTGTGTTTTATGATGAGGTAATCGGAATATATCGGCACTGGACGGTTTAGTTTATGACTCATGGGTTTTTTTTCTCAATCGGCTGTGTCACAACTCGATTTCACATACTAAATCTGCACTAAAATCTAAGTCGACAAAAAAAGCTCCGAGATCTATAACAAACCTTATTATTTTTAAATCTATAATTAGAATTAGAATTAAAATTAAGGTTCAACATATTAAAAAAATAAAATAAAATATTATAAATTTATTTAGACCAACCTAAACATATAATTATCAAAAAAATTAAAACTAGAGAAATTTAGCTTAATTCTGATATCCATCATACATAAATTACTCAATCTCCATTAATTAATATAATATATAAACACATTGATATCACAATAAAATTCTAATAGTTAAATAAATAGATAAATAAATAAAAATTATAAAAATTAATAATTAAGAAGTATCACAACTTACAGAAAAAAAATATAGATTAGATCTAAAAATAAATTTACTCTTTCTGTAATCTGTATTTTTACATTAAGAGTTTAAATATTAATTACAGATGTAATTTCTAATAATTTTATGATAATAATTAAATAATATAAATAAATAAATAAATAATTTTCTAATGAATGCAATATTGTACTGACTAAGGTTTTTTAAAATTATATTTATATAATATTAATTTTATGTCATAAATTATCAATATTATATAAAAATATGTATATCATATTAAAAAGGTATAACATTATATAAAACATATAAAATCTTATATTCTTAATGTAAAATTAATAATAAAAACTTTTAAAATATTAATAATAAATAAATATATTTAATAAGCTCTCGCCGTTACGTTAGAAAACTGATAAAAAAAAGAATGTTATCTACGAACACCACCGACCAACTGCAACATCCATGTGTACGTGCGGCTGACTTTGTCCGGAATATTTTCAGCAAACATTGTTTAATAGAATTTTTTATTTAATTTAATTTAAAAATTTTAATTTAAGTTAAATTTAAACTAAAAACAAAGAAAGTCAATAAATTGAGTTTTTTATTTTTAATTAAAATCAATAAATTAAAAAATTTAATTATAAAATTAATAAAATTAATTTTTTTATTTTTTTATTTAAATTAAAAAATTAAAAAGTTTAATTCATAAATTTTTATTTTTAATTAAATTAAATTTAAATTAAAACTTTTAAATTAATTTAAAAAAATAAAAAATAACTAAATTAAACTTTTTTAAATAAATACAATGATTAAATTGTTTTCATAATATTATTTCTCCAGTTGATGGCTTATTATCCATCTGCGAGCAAATCGGCAGCAGGAGAAATTATTGGGGTATTTTATAAAATCGTGAATTAATAATATTTTAATATATAATAAATGGTAAATTTTATAAATTTCTTTTTTATTTTTATAATTTAATAATTTATTTTTAATAAATCAATATTCCCTTAATAATAATTAAAATTTAAATTACTTTATTTATTTTTCATTCTTTTATTACTCGATTATTTTATATAAAATCACCTGTTGGGTTTATCTAATCAAGAAAGGCGTGGAAGTCAAAAACATGAAAACACATTACACCAATGTATTTATTGAAAAAATCCAATTAAGTTTATTTTCAATTTTTTATCTAATTTAATAAAAAAAATTTCAATTTAAATTAAATTTAACCTAAAAATTAAAAATAATAAATAAAATAAACTTTTTAATTTTGAGATTAAATCAAAAAATTAAAAAATTTATTCTCAAAATCAAATAATTAAATATCTTGATTTTTTATTTAAATAAAAAAAATTAGTCCATAAATTTTAAATTTTAAATTAAATTAAACTCAAAATAAAATTTTTAAATTAAATTAAATAAAAAATTAAAAATAAATTAAATTGAAATTTGGAGGCTAAATTAAGCATTTTTGTTATCCAAAATGATCAAATCAAATAGACTGCACTTGCTTACTGATGTTGCCACACCAATCGCCCTGGCCCCACCCCACGCGTAGACGTCTCGATTGTTAATTCCACAACCTTTGTTTTTAGATATAAGACTTAAATACCCCTTATAGGATTTCAATTTCATAGTCAAATATATGAATTTCATTTTATTATTTCCAATAAATTTAATAAATAAATGAATAATCACTTATATCAATTGATAAATTGAAACCAATCGTTACAGAGAAGGAAGAAAAGC
The DNA here is from genome assembly GCF_030052815.1 of Hevea brasiliensis. Classification (NCBI taxonomy): domain Eukaryota; kingdom Viridiplantae; phylum Streptophyta; class Magnoliopsida; order Malpighiales; family Euphorbiaceae; genus Hevea; species Hevea brasiliensis. The sequence goes on from NW_026614783.1 coordinate 62,960, forward strand.
TAAGAGAACTAATTTATAATTTTGCGTTTTAGTTATAAGTGCTTAAAGTATTTTTTTTTCTCAAATTATCCCTTTAATTTTTTTTAAAAAATTAATTAAATTATTTAAATTTTAAAAATATATAAAAAATCTTTTTACTATTTTAGGGATATATAAATATTTTAATTTTTAAAAATAAATAAAAAAAAAGACTTAATTGTAATTTATTTTTAATATAAATTTAGTTACGTGCCCTTTATCAATAATTTTTTGTTTTTAATTTATAACATCTTAATATGTATATATTACATTTTAAAATAGATTGATAAGTTATTCTTTATCGAATAATTTAAGAAATTTATATATAAATTCATTATTTTTATTATAGTTTTTATAAAAAAAAAAATTTAAATTATTTAGAAATGATTAATTTATTAATCTGCTCTAAAATATAGTAAATATTTATTGAGATATTACAAATCAGATACACATAATTATTGACAATGAATCTTATACTAAATATTCGTACATAATTTTGACTGAATTTATATTGAAAGTAAATTATTATTAAATATTTTTTTATTTATTTTTAAAAGTTAAAAAACTTAGTTTGATTTATTTTAAAATAAATTAAAAATTTATTTAATCTTTTTAAAAATTGATGAATTTAATAAATAAAAAATATTTTAAAAAATTATGTAACTATTTAACCTAATTTAAATATTTAAATAAGTATTTTACCTTATTTAAAATATTAAAATGATCAAAATGATGTCGGTTGGGTTTATTTCAAATAAAAATTTATATATTAATTAATTATTTAAATTAAATATTAAAAATTCTGAAATTAAATTTAAAATTTTTAAAATTAAATTACTTAAAATATTTAATATTTTCGAGAAATTATATATATATATATATAGAGAGAGAGAGAGAGAGAGAGAGAGAGAGAGAATTGCTTGGACTAGAGGCATCATGGCAGGAATGGAGCATAGACTTGAAAAGCATACCAACAGGAGAGAAGCTTCAACAAGCAAGATATAGGCTCGAGATTGCTGACACGTGCTTAGTGCTAATCACAACCTTGTTTGATCCAATGAGAGGGAGAGAAAGAGGTTTTTTTTATTTATTTTTTATTTATTTATTTTTTTTATACAAAAGGGAGAGAGAAGTTTTGAGGGACATAATAGTGTGAACTGAGAAGCAAACCGAGCAACCGAGTGGACATGAGGCAAAAGGGGCATTGGTGAACGTATAGCAAACCCCTTATTCTTTTTTATTTTATATATATATATATATATATATTAAACTTTTTTATTAAAAATAAAAATTAATTGAGATAAAAAAAATCATATTATTCATTTATAAGTTTATTTATTTTTAAAATTTTACTCTAATTTTTCAATAATGAAGTTTGTCAACACAAAATGATATAATTTTACTTGTGATAAATTAATAAATGATTTTGAGCTACCTAAGTAGATATATGTATTTTGTAACATTAATAATAATGTATTTTTTTAATAATTTTTAAGGTATTAAATTTTGTTGAGTCTAATTATTTATTATATATTTTTTTACTTTTTTATAATATTTTATTATTTATTTATATATATTGACTTCGAAAATAATTTTCTACATCTGCCACCAGGCATTGCGACCACTGCGAGCAAATCAATGGAGAAGATTAATGAGAATGGACATGTAATATAATCTAAGGTAGGAAAAGATGCTATAGAGCTAAGGATAGGCCAAAGATGTTATGCCGCAAGCACAGTTGAGGATTAGCATAGACAATAATGCAATAGAAAGAACTACAAGAATTATCAAAATCTTTTTTCTTCTTGAATACTAGAATCTCGAAGAAATATAATTTTGTATATTCTAAATAATTTTTCAATCTCAAAATGTCATAGTTTCAAAATACAATCCATTATAATTTACATTCATCCAAACACTCTCCATAAGAGTTTAATATGTACAAAGTATTACAAACCTTAAAGTTTTAGAATATATAAAATTACATAACAAAATGTCAAAATACAACTAATAATCATTACACAAAATTCTAAGTCCTACCATGTATGCAGTGTAGTGCAGATGACTCTGAACTCCTGTGTAGATCTGATGTCTCATCCGATCGTAGGACTAGAATTAATGATTTAATTCTTGTGTTTTAATAAATATATTAGCTATGTTGAAGTGAATTAATTTCTCAAGTTAAAAGGTATTTAATAAGACTTTACATATGAATTTCAATCATTTTTATTTTAGCCTTAAAATATAACAAAGACAGAAAGAGAATTTTCACTTATTTATTTATAAACTAGCAAAATATTCATTTTATGTACTGTAATGTGTGTGTATATATATATATATATATTACTGTATATAACGTAGGTATTCTATTAGTGTATACATAAAAATTGTTGTTGAGAGTGAATTGTAAAATTCCTGTTTAGTCTGTCTTAATAAAAGTTTACTTAAGTCCATTTTAGTTTAAAGCTTCTTAAATCTTTCCACCCAATTTTCAACGAAAGCTGCAACAGAAGCAACACTTCTTTCAGTGACGTGTAGGGATCCTGCTTCGACATGCTAACCAGATAAACAAGTGGGGCAAGTGGGGTGACTTAAAACGCTTCACATTTACTGAATTCAATTCACTGCAGTGCTAGCCAGAGATCAAATGGCTTCACATTTACTTAATCTAGAAGAAATCAGTCAAACTAAATGGTCAAATGGCTTTGCATAATTATCTTATGTTATATTTGGTTGTGTTACCAAACCACTGCCTCTTCACAGTTAGGGGAGGATCTAAAAAGATTCTTTCTAAAATTTAATACAAAATTTATAAAAATTATTTTATTATTATTTATAGTTATTCAATTTTATATTGAGAAAATTTTTTATTTAAAATAATTTTAAAAATAAATAAAATTTTATATAGGCAAAATCTCCCATTGTTCATAATCATTTCTAATTAATCAATACTTTGAAACGTTCTCTTATATGTTTAAAAATTATTATAATTGATGCAACCCAGAGAATCAAACCAAACATTCTACTGCACAAATAATAATGATAATATTAATAATAATAATAGATACAAAGTGGCTGCTGGTGTCCTGTAATTATACATAAAGAAAACATATTTTTCAAGAAAATAAACATATTCAGATAATTACAATAATAATCTGTGCTCGCACGCATTGTGGATAAGCCATCATCATCCCGCAAAGATTTCCGCCACGTGCTTCAAAAGTTCAAATTTATTCTTAGTTTGCTGACATTGACCTCCAAAAGAAAAACAATTAATTATGTAATATAATTGCATGAAAACGATAAGCACAGGAATCTTTTTGAAGATGTGCCTGTGTTTGAAATTTTGTTAGAGAGAAAAGAAAATAAAAAAAATAAAAATAAAAATATTATAAAATTTTTTTTCTTTTAATTTAACTATTAGCGAAAAAAATAAGAAAGAAAATAATTTTTTAAATAATAAAATATTTATTTTATTTTTTATTTAAAATTAAAATAAATAATTATAAAAATAAAAAATAATTTTATTTATCTTTCATTGACTTTTTTCTTTAAAATAAAAAGAAAATAAATAATAATATTTATTTATTATTTTTCATCTTTATTTTTTTATCCTTTCTAATTTTTTTATTCTCAAACAAAAAAAAATATGTTTTATTTTTTTCTAATAATTTTTTTTCTCTAAACCTAGTCTAAAACGATAAAAGAAAGGCAGTTTTGAATAGAATTTCTTAAATTTTGGATAAATTATTAAAAGAAAAAGAATCGAATCCAACTTTTCAAATCCCGAAAATAAAACTATAAAAAAATAAAAAATAAAAGAAAGGCAGAGATCTACCTGAAAAAACGAAAGCACATAGTTGCCCTTAAATGAAACATCGCTATTCACTAGCCCGTGCCATTACGGGGTGAAGGGTGAGGTGGAGCGTCGGTCAAAAGTCTTCTCATGGTCATGAACCACCTTCTACCTTGCTCAGTATTCCTTCGGTATGAGCCGTCGCCGGAAACAAAGCCGCCGCCAGCAACAACGACACTTCTGTTGCCCCATCGCCGTTCAAATCCCGCGGCGACGCTGCCGTGGAGGTTGTTCGTCAGATCGCTGGGTTGGGTGAAGACGGATTGAGATGGATAAGGTCGTATAGCAAAGGATCCAGCTGGAATAGTAGCAATAATAAGCAAAAGAGGCAGAAGATTAGCAGAAACAATAAGCCAGAGAGTTAAGGGAAAGGCGGTGGCCATGGTCGGCTAATCGACTCTAGGAAAGGGTGACAGTGAGGGAGAGAAAAATGATATACTTTCACAGGCAATAAAAGGATGGTCTGGGCGTTTTATAAACAATCAGAGTGATAATTACACCCCCAGAAATTATATGCGCACTCCACTATTACTTTTTAGCCCCTTCCCTTCATTCCTATTTTTATTTTTTTAATAGGCTCCATGCAGCAATTATAAATTTCAGCCAGGTATAGGCCAATCGTTACGCAATTAATCCCTTACACTATTAAAAAAATTATATAAAATTTTCAATTTATTTTTACCTTTTAACTTTTAAAATATATTAAAAAATTAAATTATAATTTAATTTTAATATAAATTTAATTAAGTTTATACACAAAAATTTTTTAAGATCCCATCAATAATTTTATTAAAAAGTATAACCTTATGTAAAACACATAAATTCTTGCAACATTAAAAAATTAATAATAAATAAATATATTTAATAAACTCTCTCCGATGGAAAACTGATAAATAAATAATGTTGTCTATGAATACTACCAACCAACGGCAACATCTATCTGACTTTGTCCGGAACATTATAAGCAAAATTATTTAATATGTGGGTAGCGAAATATCATGTGTGCAGCCTCGGACGTCTCTTTCGAAGCCGCAATTTTGATTACTTTTATGAGTGTGGCTGACTTCTATTTCAAAGATGACGAACACATATATATGATTATCCAATCAACTTTTTTTAAAAATAAATTAATTTTCTCTTAATTAAAAATATTCTTAATATATATATATATATGGTTGTGTCCACCGAAAAAAAAAAAAAAAAAAAAAATATATATATATATATGTATTATATTATTTTTTTCTAATACGTAAACAATACCAACCATATATATGCATAATAATTTAATAAATCAAAATTACCGATTTCAATCAAGGTTGTAACTAAAACGATGGCGAGCCATAGGCGTTTACCTTTTATAAAATTTTCTTTGGTTTAAAGTTTAATTACATTTCTATATTTATTGAAAAGTTTTAATTTATTTTATTAAAATTTTTTATTTAATTTAAGTTGAACTTAACCTAAAAATAAAGAAGGTTAAGAAGTTGAGCTTATTTATTTTTAAATTTAAATCAAAAAATTAAAAAAATTAATTATAAAATTAATAAAATTAAAATTTTTAATTTTTTTATTTAAATTAAATTCAAACTTTAAAATTAATTTAAAAAATTAAAAATAACTAAATTAAACAATTTTTAATAAATACAACGACTAAATTGTTTTCATAATATTATTTCTCCACTTGATGGCTTATTATCCATCTGCGAGCAACTCGGCAGCAGGAGAAATTATTGGGGTATTTTATAAAATAGTGAATTAATAATATTTTAATATATAATAAATGGTAAATTTTATAAATTTCTTTTTTTATTTTTATGATTTAATAATTTATTGTTTAATAAATCAATATTCTCTTAATAATAATTAAAATTTAAATTACTTTATTTATTTTTCATTCTTTTATTACTCGATTATTTTATGTAAAATCACCTCTTGGGTTTATCTAATCAAGAAAGGCGCGGGAGTCTTGAAATGTTGCCAAAAGCATTAAAACACAGTTCCACCTATGTATTTATTGAAAAATTTTAATTAATTTATTTTTAATTTTTTTTATCTAATTTAATAAAAAAATTTCAATTTAAATTAAATTTAACCTAAAAATTAAAAATAATTAATAAAATAAACTTCTTAATTTTGAGATTAAATCAAAAAATTGAAAAATTTAGTCTCAAAATCAAATAATTAAATATCTTGATTTTAATTTAAATAAAAAAAATTTAGTCCATAAATTTTAAATTTTAAATTAAATTAAAGTGCTTAAAGTATTTTTTTCCCCAAATTATACCTTTAAATTTTTTAAAAGAATCAATTAAATTATTTAAATTTTAAAAATATATTAAACAAACCCTTTTATTATTTTAGAGATATATAAATATCTTAATTTTTAAAAATAAATCAAAAGAGACTTAATTATAATTTATTTCTAATATAAATTTATTTAAGCAGTGCATTATTGCATAGAGTCTTCACCCATAATTTTATGTATTTAATTTATAATATCTTAATAAATATATATTACATTTTAAAGCAGATTGATAAATTATATTTTATCGAATAATTTAAGAAACTTATATATGAGTTCATCATTTTTATCATAGTTTTTATAGAAAAACTTTTTAAATTATTTAGTAAAGATTAATTTATCAATTTGCTCTAAAATATAGTAAATATTTATTAGGATGTTACAAATCAGATACACATAATTATTGACAATAAACTTTACATATATTAAAGGCAAATTATTATTTGATCTTTTTTATTTATTTTTAAAAATTAAAAAGCTTACTTCGATTTATTTTAAAAAAATTTAAAAAATTTATTTAATCTTTTTAAAAAATTAATAAATTTAATAAATAAAAAATATTTTAAAAATTTATACCACTATTTAACATAACTTAAATACTTAAATAAGTATTTTACCTTATTTAAAATATTAAAATGATCAAAATGATGCCGGTTGTGTTTATTTCAAACAAAAATTTGTATATTTTTCAATTATTTAAATTAAATATTAAAAATCCTGAAATTAAATTTAAAATTCCTAAAGTTAAATTACTTAAAATATTTAATATTTTCGAGAAATTATAGAGAGAGAGAAAATTGCTTGGACTAGAGAGGGCCGGGCAGAATTCGGTTCAAATTTAAAAATTGAACCGAATCAAGTCAATTCGGTTCAATCAGTTCGATTTTAAAATTTAATCGGTTTGGTGTGGTTTTAGATTATAAAAATTTTGATTATTTCGATTTGAAAGAGAAAAAAAATCGATTAAATCGAACCGAATAGTAATTTATATGTTCAAATCGAATCAAATCGATTTTTGAATTGATTTATTTTTATAAAAAATTTATAAATTATATTTAATTTTATATATATTAATTATTTAATTTTATTGATTTAGGTTCAAACTAAAGTCAAAATTAGAATAAATAACTTAAAAATTAAATTTAAAATAAAAAATCAAAACTGATCAATTTAAACTGAATCAAATTAAAATAAAATAAATCAATTCGATTTAATTTTTTACTATTTTAATTTAATTTAATTTTTAAAATATATAATTTAATTTTTATAATTTAATTCAATTCAATCGTATAAACCATACCCACAGGAGAGAAGCTTCGACAAGCAAGATATAGGCTAGAGATTGCTGACACGTGCTTACAGCTAATCACAACCTTGTTTGATCCAATGAGAGGGAGAGAAAGAGTTGGTGGGTTTTTTTGGTTTTTTGTTTTAAGCAAAAGGGAGAGAGAGTTTTGAGGGACATAATAGTGTGAACTGAGAAAGAAACTGAGCAACCGAGTAGACATGAGGCAAAAGGGGCATTGGTGTGCGTATAGCAAAAAAATAGGGTCAATTGACCCTTATTCTTTTTTTATTTTATATATATATATATATATATAGATATATATTAAACCTTTTTTTAATAAAAATAAAAATTAATTGAGATAAAAAAAATCATATTATTCATTTATAAGTTTATTTATTTTTAAAATTTTACTCTAATTTTTCAATAATGAAGTTTGTCAACACAAAATGATATAATTTTACTTGTGATAAATTGATAAATGATTTTGAGCTACCTAAGTAGATATATGTATTTTGATAATATTAATAAAAATGTATTTTTTTAATAATTTTCAAGTTATTAAATTTTTTTGAGTCTAATTATTTATTATAATTTTTTTTTACTTTTTTATAATATTTTATTATTTATTTTTATATATTGACTTCGAAAATAAATTTCTACATCTGCCACCAGGCATTGCGACCACTGCGAGCAAATCAATGGAGAAGATTAACGAGAATGGACATGTCATATAATCTAAGGTAGGAAAAGATGCTGTAGAGCTGAGGTGAGGCCAAAGATGTCATGCCGCAAGCACAGTTGAGGATTAGCATAGACAATAATGCAACAGAAAGAACCACAAGAATTACCAAAATCTTTTTTCTTCTTGAATACTAGAATCTTGAAGAAATATACATTGGAAGTGTTATGCTGAATCACAACATTCACATAATTAGGGTTCCATATAACGCAGATGCCACCAGAGTAACCCAAAGCCTAAATGTAATGAGACCACATAAAACCCAGCTTCAAAATGACATAGTTGGCTTTGGAACCACCTATTCTTATCTCAATAAGAACACAAATACGAGGATTATGTGCGTAAATCCATTCCCTCAAAACACCTAGAAAACCAAAACCACATGCTCCTTGGCAATTCCACACCAAAATAGGAAAATTCATCATGGAAACAGGAATGAGACTTATGCTTGCATGTAGGGATCTTCAAACCTCTCTTCTTCCTCCTTAAAATCATCTTCAGATGAGTTAGACTTTGCATCTGAACTATTGATAAAATCTCCCCTCGATGAAGAGCCTTTCGTTGTGACTAAGAATAGCTGAAGGAGGGTGAGTTGTAGAGCTGAGATGAGTTAACGAGAAGTTAATTGAAAATTAGTTGTAACAAAAAATGAGAGCGAAATTGTATAAAAAAATGTATAAATACAAGATACATTGTATTGTTACAATGATTGATTGAATACAATAGAATTATCTTCTTCTTATTATCTCAACTTTCCCTTTTGTTCTTGTTATACTTCCCCTCTCTCCTTTCTTCTATTTCTTTTTCCTTTTTCCTTTGTTTTTCTACTTAGTTGTGGCTCTGCCACAACATTTGGTGTAAGAGCAAGTTTGATCAAGGGAAAATTTCCTTTTTCCATTATAGTTTCTCATTTCTCTCCCTTTCTCTCTAAATATCTCCCTCTTTCTTCTAAATCTTTTTCCTTTTCCTTTAATTTCTTGGTTACCAAAGACTCTAATATGGATTCTTATGAATTTAGGTATTTTCTCCAATTTTCTATCCCTTCTTTCCATTTAAATTTGATCTGTTTCTTCCCATTTTTCTTTAACACAAACCCAAACCTCTATCACAACTGAAATTGAAGAAATTTATAGCAGGAAACCCCAAATTTCAGAGTCTTGGAGAGGAATTGTATTCTATAGTGTAATTATTTAATTCTTTTAGAGGAAATTGTTGAAGGTTTGGATGATTCAAAAAGAGTTAGTGAAGCATGGAAGGCTTGTTGGAGAATTGAACACCTCTATTTGAGAATTGGAAGGTGGAATCTTATGAGCAAGACATGAAGGAAGAGTTCAACTTCTTGAGGGAAGTGACAACATAATTTGGACAACTGCTAGAGTTTATTTAAGAATTTGGTTTTGGATTTGCAATTCAAGATGATGGTGGACCCAAGTTGAGTACTTCTACTGTAAATGGTAACATCCTTGATATCAAGAATGGAAGACAAAAGCCTGGATTAGATATGGGGCCTAATTAATATTTTGCAGTTGAGAATAGTAATAAAGAATGTTGAGGATATCTAATCTTGATGAAGATCAAGAAATGCAGTTCCTATTCTCTACAATTCCTTCAAGAAATTCATCTCATTCTAGCCAATAATGAATGACTTCTACTTTTAAGTATGAATGCATGTGAAAATGTATCTGTATTGAATTCACCTTTTGCCCTTTCACTACAAGGCCAAGTTGGGTTACTTGTCAATTCTAATGTCACCAAATTGATTGATCTTTGGCTGTTAAAATTAAACCGATTTTTGCAAAGCATTGGGTGGAGCATCTACTGATGGATTGGTATGTTTCAATTGTGAACCTGTCATACTCAATAACATAAGATCACATAGTTTTCTTATTGGTTTGTGTCTTGAGGAAATTGGAAATGGAGCTAGTAAGAGTGATGAAATAGTTCACAAGTTAAATTTTACTTATCATGTTGATACACTTGCTCTTGTCAGGGGGAAATTTGAGAAACAAAAGAAACGGATTTGTGGAAAATTAAAACGTGAATCTTGTTGTAATCACTGTGATTTTGAGTTTCATTGCTATGATTTCGAGTTGGGTTCCTATAAGATTATACTTCTTAAAAAGATGAGTATGAGAAATGGAAAAGATAAAGAAATGAAATTGAAGTTCCATCATTGGAGGGAGAATGCACGATTGATGTTTTGTAAGAAAGCTTTGAAGAAAATTTCCAACATAACAAAATTAGAATTTGAAAGGAAAGCTAGTTCAGAAAATGCCTAGTGCCAATTCAATCTTAGCATTCAAGTGCATATTCAAACTTAGCATTAAAGGTGCTTATAAAGAAGATCTTTCTTTTGATCGTGGTACTTTTTCACATTCATTCTTGGAATGATTTCAAAGGAAAGGGTGATGTTGTGACTAAGAATAATTGAAGGAAGGTGAGCTGTGGAGCTGAGATGAGTTAAATAGAAATTAGTTGAATCATTAGTTGTAATAGAAAATGAAGGGGAAATTGTATAAAAAGGTACAAATACAAGATACATTGTATTGTTACATTCATTGATTGAGTACAACACAATTATCTTCTTCTTCTTATCTCAACTTTACCTTCTGTTCTTCTTCTACTTCTTTTTTTCCTTTTCCTCTATTCTTATGCTTAATTGTGGCTCTGCCACAACACCTTCCAATCAAGTGGAGGGCTCCACCTCCTTGTCCCCTCCATTAAACCAAGGTCCTAAAGCATTAGGAGGTTTTTGAGGGAATAGGGCGAAGCAGATTGTCCACTGCTGGTTCTTTCTCAATAAATAGGGCTGTGCAGTTTTGAGTTTAAACTAAAAAATCAAATTGATCTGAACTAACTTGGTTCAATTTTTTTTTTTTTAGATAAATTTTATTTTCAGTTCAGTTCGGTTTTTTAACAAAAACCCAAAGAAACAAAAACGACCGAAGTTTTCAACCTCTTACCATTTGGCCATTTGTTCCCTACTCCCTTAGATCCCTTCTCCCTTAGGGTATGTTTGGATGGAATGAGGAAATGGTAAGTAATGGAAAGGTAAAAAATAAAAAAGAAAGTACAAGGGAAAGAAGGTTACAGTAACAAAATTTTCATGTTTAGGAAAAGATAAATTAATGAGAATGTAAAAAGAGATAATATATATTTTTTATATTTGAAAAAAGGTGAAAGAAGAGTAAATTTAAGGGTTATTTAAATGAAGTTTTGTTATAACTCTTACTTTCCCCTTCTTACCTTCTTAAACCTCCTTCTCTTACTATCAGTCCCATTTAAGGGTGTGCAAAGAAATCAACAAACTGATCATCTTAACCAACTTGAATAAATTTAAACCAAAATTAAGAGTTTTATATATTTAAATTTGGTTATAGTTTGAAAATAATTATAAACCAAATTTTCAGTTCGGTTTTCAGGCAGAAAGGTCAAATATAGTAAAATCTTATAAATTAGGATCAATTCATTCAATATTTCCTTTTTTAGAGGATAAATTTCTACATTTAAATTATGTGTCAGATATATTAATACCTTACTCCATCCATCTAGCGAAAAATGGTTCAAATCCAGAGTTAAAAAAGCATTATCTCGCTGAAAGGTTCTATACATCTATCCTTTTTCAACATTCCAAGCCGCCATTCTTTTTCTGTTCGTTTGCATGCGGGTTTCGAAAATTACAGTATATTTGATATATTTATTTTGTTGATTATTGACTGTGAGGTTGTTTCTACTGCTGGATCTGTTGTATACTGCTGGGTTTTTCTTCTTTTTTCTTGGCCTAATTGAAAATTTAAGATACTTGTTGATTGTTTGTATTGTGGAATCTGTAATATAGTAATAGCATGAAAAATTTTTGCAACCTCATTTGGACATTTGGGTATTGTACTGCGCAATTTGTAGATGGGCATTGTTCGTATTGTGCATCTGGGTTTTGCCAATTGCTATAAAAATTGTTAGAACTACTGTTTTTTGTTTTGGTTCCTTGTTTCTGCCTTTAGATTTTGTTTTCGATCTGGAGATTGAATGAAAACCAATGAACCGAATCCCACTACTAGCAAGAACGACAATCGAGTGTTTCCCTAAGGAATGCCCAGAATCTGTTCGATTAGACAGCCCAAAAAAGAAGTGTTCAAAGCCCCTATTGTGGGAAGCCACAGGGTCAGGGTAAGGGTCCAACCAGTTTCGTTCATTCCACCTGTCCAGTGCCTGCGTAACAGGCCCAGAAATTTAGCCCACTTCCTGCGCAGCCATGCCAGCCCACTATTCCCTTCCTGCAACGGCGCATTTTTATTATCTGAACCGGACTCTTTTATTTTTTATGACCCGTCTTTCGTTAACATTCAATCATCTCTCTTCCTTTATCACATTACTGCTTAGGCTAAAAAAAATTATTGAAACCTTGAAAAATTAATTCACTTGAACATGGCTAGTACAGGGGTATTATTGACTTACAAATTATGTTTTCTTTATGGTTCAATCATTCAATGTAAAAAATTATGTCATGCCCACTCAAAACTTCGACTTGAATTAAAGATGATTTAATATGAATTATATATATAATTAAAAAAAATGATTTAAGTAATTACTCTGCACTGTAATATTACTGATTTGGGAACCCCTTTAAACTTCAGAACTCATTGGGGTAAATAATAATAATAATAATTATTAATAATAGGAAAAATTAATATTTAGTCATTATATTTTTATAAAATTAACTAATTAATCTTTATTTTTAAAAAATACACTTTTTAGTTTCTTTATTTTATTTTCGTTAAACTGTTTAATTCATCCATTAATTTTTTTCATTAGTCAATAGATTTTAATACTAATTAAATTATTATTTAGTCACTCTTCTATTTTAGTGAAATTGATTCATATATTTTGAAAAATACTCATATTTAGTTTATTTATTTTAATAAAATTAATTAGTTGGTCCTTGTGTTTTAAAAAATATAATATTTTGAAAAAATATATTTTTAAATGAAGATGAAAATTTTACTTTGTGGAGACTAAATATGAATTTTCATTTTCTTTTAAATTGTTCAATTATTTTCATTTAATTCCTTGAGTATTATTTTTGTGTTTTTTCCTAGGGAAAATTTTTTTTCCTAGATAGCTTTGATTACATAGAAATTTAAGATAATTAATTAACCTTTTTATATAGACAACTTATACCATTTTCTATTAAAAGATGAAAAATATGGACAAAATGAGGGGAGAAGGGTATGGCTGTAGGGAATAAACATGAGGAGAAAAATAGGGAGGGTAAGAAAGAAATAAAGAGGAGCGGATCAAAATAATTTGAATATATTAAAATAATATGAGGGATTAATACTTAGTGGAACCAAATTACAAGAACTAATTAGTATATTTTTTAAAATATAGGAGCTAACTAATTAATTTTATTAAAATAAATTGACTAAATAGTTACTTAATTGGCATTAAAATATATTGACTAATGAAAAATTAATGAATAGACTAAACAGTTTAATGAAAGTAAAATATATAAACTAAATAGTATATTTTTAAAATACAAATATTAAGTGATTATTTGTAAAAAATTATAATATTTAGGAATTAATTTATAAAATATAAAGACTTATTCGTAAATAATTATAATATTTAAAGATCATTAGTAAAAATATAAGAGCTTATACATAAATAATTATAATATTTGGGGATTAGTTTATAAAATGTAAGGTTTTATTTGTAAATAATTATAATATATATAGTGATGATTTGTAAAAATATAAAGCTTATTAATAAATAATTATAATATTTAGGTACTAATTTTAAAAATTATGAGGTTGTACTATAATATATATATATATATATATATATATATATATATATATATATATATATATATATAATGATTAATATATAGGTTTCATTAAATTTTAGGACCTTAATTATTTTATATTAAAAAAATATTAATGAACATTTTATTATAGTTTATTTTAAATTAATTATAATTTTAATGATAAGATTAATTTATAAATTTGTTAAAAATAAAAGAATGGAACTATAAATTTTACTAAATTTCAATATTAAATTATAATTTACCCAGTACTTCAATTTACTCACCGATCGAGAGCAGCAATTGGTAGTCTGATAAACTTATAAATAAATTTTGTTATTCAAAAGCTTCTAAAAGACTGCCACTAAATAATTCATTTTTATTAAATAATTCATTTTTATAGAGGAAAATTTTACAAAAATTTACCCATTTTTTGTTTTGATAAAATGTGGCCTTTTATTATTTCATTTTCGATGGGGATTCTTTTTATAAAAATAATAATTTACATAGAATATAAAATAATTATGTAAATAGAAATAAATTTTTTTAAAAAAAATTTTAAAAAATAAATATGCACATAAGAGTCTATGAAGACTTTTTAATATTTTTAATTATTTCTTCATTAATACTTTCAAATATTCATAGATTATAAATATTTTATTATATATTATATATATAGAGAGAACATAAGTTAATTTATTTTTTTATTTATATTTTTATATATATTTTTCATTTAATAATATATTTTCTATCAAATATATGTTAGAGAATTGTAGATTATATTTATTAAATAAAAGTAAAAATATGATAAAAAAAAAATAAAATCAAGTAAAATATGCTAGTTCAAAATTAGTCCAAAATTTATTGAGAGATTGGAATTAAACTTAGGCTAAATAACTCGAAATCAATTGGGCATGGGCTTGGACCCAAACTCAACAAAATTATTATATTTTAAGAAGATATCACTGCTTAGGCTAAAATAAAAATGATTGAAATTCTTATGTATAGTCTTATTAAATATTTTTTTTTAACTTGAGAAATTACTTCACATGAACATAGCTTAAAGGGAAGCAAAAACAGTCATGATATTGGCTTACAAATTAATTGATTATGTTTTCTGTATGGTTCAACTATTAATTTAAGAAAAAAAAAATTATGTCTTGCCCACTCAAAACTTGGACTTAAAAGTTGAATTAAAGATGGTAAACTGTCATTAGTGCCTGTCCGCCAGATACCTCTGCCTCTTTTTGAACAGCAACACTTGCATATATACCACACAAAAACTAATCAAACTTGTGAGCGACAGATTAAGCTTAGCACACTGATCATTTATTTTCATAATATATATGTATATATAGATCCAAAATATATGTGTCTTTCAACCAAGATCAGACAAGGGGAAAGGAAAATATCTGAAAACCAGTAGCTCAAATGAGTTATTTTATATATATGAATACGCATCATGACATACAATACATAGCAGAAAGTATCACAGGCTAGAGCCTGCCACCATCCAACGCCTTCTTCTTTCTCTAACAATAAGCAATACACTTCTTCTTACAGTCAATGGTGCACCCACCACCGCCGCCACCAGCTCCATATCCCTTCCCTGACTGGCTATAGGAGGTGAAACACTTGGCAGGACATGTAAGCTTTTTCCTGTAACAAGGACCCCTTTCTTTGCACACCGCGGTAGGGCTAATAATACCGCCTTTTGAGTACCCTCCATTTGGACCTCCAAACCCAGCTCCATATCCGCCACCAACAACCCCATTTCCCCATCCTTTTCCAAGCCCGGGTATACCAAACCCGGATCCAGGCCCAAAGAATCCGCCTATTCCAGCATCATTTCCACCAGCTTTGTTCCTTGGATTGGTGGGCTTGCCTTTTGATGAGTTGGGATCAGGTCTGCTTGCAGTGGAGAGCAATCCTGTTCCTGAGATAAGCAAAGTAGCCAAGAGAAGGAAGCAAGTGAAGGTCTTCATTTGTCTGAGAGGTTGATGAAGATGAAGATGAAGACGAAGATGAAGAAAGGAAATGGTGCAAATGTTGAGGAATATTTAAAGGTAAAAAGACGTATTTATGGAGTGAGGGTTGGAGGGCAGTTGGGCCTGGGAGGGGCCTTTTGAATACAGAGTAGGTTGGAGGCAATTATGGCACTTATTTGTGGTTTCTTGTGTACAATACAGCGTACATTTGACAAATAAACTTTGGTGTACGTGGCTTTGATCTAAACTGCTCAATCTCACGAGCCAAATGGGTAAAAAAAAAAAAATGAAAATTGATGAGATAAAGATTTGCCCACTTGGATTATATATTCATCCATCATCACAACTAGCATGGTAACTATGAAAGTGTCCTGCCTTTAAAGGGTTGAAATAAAAAGTAGTCATGGCTAGAGTGAGCATTATAGTTTTGGCTTATATAAATGGCTTTATGCTTTGAGACGTAGAAAGTGGAGAATGGAGAAAGGCAGCAAGTGGAAGTGGGCATGGATTAATATAATGTTTAGTGTGTAGTGCTCCACTAGGGATTTGATTTTGATTTTATTGAAATTTCAACTTTTCTATGCCAGTGATCTGAATGGTTTGAAGAACAGCATCTAATCTCCACGTAGGAGATGTAAGGATGAGATAGTAGCACACCTCCACAGGAGAGCATAGAGGTTTGTTACTTTTACTCTCTCTACCAAAACAGGTTCAGACCTCCAATTTTCAACTAATCAAGTACTGACCCGTCCAATGTCAGCAATAAAGGAGGAGATTTATGGGTATTATTTTATTTTGCTCTCATTTTGTAGCCGCAGCATAAATGTGCCCCAACCTCCAATCTGCAACATCATTATAAAGATTAGTACTTCAGTCGGCAGTAGCTGAGTTATTTAGTATTTGTCTTATTCCACATCCATTTGTTATAAGAAAATTGCCCGAGTTAGTTTTTAAAATCGAGTTAAGCTTTGTTTATTTTTTGTTTTAATGCCTATTTTTATTTTGATATTAAGCTACTTGCAAACGTTCAAATGTTTATTTCTATGCGTGAAGAGAGTAAGATATGAAGATGTTGAAGGGTTTATATAATTTAGGTTTAAGTGCAATTGGATTAACCATTTTAAGTAATTTTAGATTAAGTGAGGTTTTTATCTTTCATCTTAAACAGATCTTTGACTAGGACATTGCAATTTCAAAGTCAAAAGCTGGCCTGGATTTAATTAAACACTAGTTTTGACTTGTTTCTCCATTGCTGAAAATGGAAGCACAGCTGTGTGTACATTAATTCTTACAAGCCACAGCTTGGAAAATTATATCAGCATGCTTATGCCTGAGGCAACTGCTGTCCCATCCTTCACAGTTGGCCTATAATTAAGAGCATTACTACTTGCCAAACCTATCAAATGTCCCTAGCCCATGTCTTTAGTTTTTGGATCACTTCTAGAATAATAACCTCATCTAACCTTTACTAAAGAATAAGAAAACATTCAAGAATTAAGTGATAGTGATTAGTTTGTTTCAATGTCTTTCTTGCCCACAAAGCTGCATAGCATGTTAGACTTATGTCCTTTCTATCAGCCCTACCCTTCTGCCTTAATTACAGTTTTTGGTACCCAAAAGCTAACAACTAACTGTTACATGGAGGATGGATAAAGGGAAGGACAAAATGTATCCTGATCCTCCTCCACAGCATATGGTGTCCATACCCTCTGAGCCAGAACCAGAAGAAGAATCTTCTGAAGACTCGTCTGATGATAGTGAGGACGGACGAATGGATATCACGACACTGCTCATGGCTGATCCTCAGCCAACAGCCTCCCAAACAGTTCCTTCACCAACCACAGATTCTACGGTGGCACTACAAGCCCTCTGGGGCCTCCTCAAGACCCCATGTTGAAATTCCTGAAGATGAACCAATTCTCGACTTTGGGCTAACAGGCGCACAACAACAGGCCAGGACCAGGTCAGGCCCATGGTTCACCTTGGATGATGTTCCCCCATCAAGATGGAGAGACCGTCTTGCAGAATTTAAAGCTTGGCTTGATGTCCAAATGCTCCGGGAAGGTGCTGACTCCCATGCTATACTCAGAGAATTCATCTCTCGAACAGTTGGCACACTACAAGACTGGTTTTCCTCCATTGGAGAATATCAGAAAGCTCAATTTTGCCACCTGACTCCCTTACAAGCAATCAACGCTCTTTTTGCTGAGTTTCTGGGAGATGCATCCTTATACAGCAAGCAGTTAAGACAAGAGTTCTTTGATATGCGCTGCTGTTCTTTGAAAAGATCAGACATTGAGAAACACTACCAGCGCATGACTCAACGTTATTATCTGCTTAATGGTTACAATGATGTCAACCTCCGGCATACCTATATTGCCTCCCTGCCAGAAGCATTGCAACCAGAACTCCATAGAAGTATTGCTGCTACCAGAAGAGCGATGAATGCTATCACCATAGGAGAAATCCATCAAATGACTCTGGCTTGTCTGGATAAAATGTGCGAACAACAGAAGCTGTTCAAAGATATCATTGACAACAGTAAAGCTTTGAAGAATGTATGCCAGAAGTCTCACCTTGCCATTAAATGCAAGGAAAAGAATTGTGAATGCAAGACAAAGAAGAAAGCACATTACAAGAAGCATCCTTCTGGATTCAAACCCCCTTTCAAGCAAAAGAAAGGAAGAAGGTCAGTCAGATACTTTCGAAAGAAAAGAACGGGTACAAAGAAGTCTGAAAGGTGTTATATCTGTGGCAATCGAGGTCATTATGCCAAGAACTGCCCAAAAAACCCTAATAAGGCAGTTAAGCTATTACAACACATACAGCAGGCTTCTCACATCTCCCTGGAACATGATGATGTTGAATCCCTGTTCTCTGAACAGGATGAGCCCGATGAGGATACAGTCTTTGCCCTTGGAGTAGACACTGGATCAGAAGAAGATTACTCATTCACTTCAGAAGAATCCAGTTCAGACACTGAAGCCCATTACCCGTCTTACCTGGCCCAACATATCCAATCCTCCCAATCCACCTATGGCCCAGACACTATTCCAATTCCTTTAGTCCCGATCCATATTCTTCCCAGTAAGTATGAACGGCCCATTAGTGTCATTGGCTTCCTGGATACCGGGGCTCACAAAAGCATGATGAACCCAGCCATCTTACCCTCAGAATACTGGGTCCCTCATGAAGAATACTTTAAGGCTGCAGATGGAAATGTTTTCAAGACTAGCCTCATCACTAAGCACCCGATTGGAATCCAGTTCTTCCCCACTTGTATCCTCTGGACTAGGGTCATCGGGTCGGATCTTCCTGACAAGGATCTATTGATAGGCTTTGACTTGTACCAACAGGCGAAGCATTTGAAGATCCTCCCTACAGGATTGAAGTATAAGAGGAACTTTCAGCCATTTACTTCTGTCCCAAGGTTATATTCTCTGGCCGATGCCTCAGCTGAGTTCCAAGAACACAAGGAGCTGCTCTTACGGTCCTGTGCTGATTCCCATGCACATTTTCATCATCACCACCCCCTGTGGCAGAATCCGGATTTCTTTGTCAATCTTCCGTTCAAACTTAATGAAGATATCAATCCGACAAAGGCATCACACCCGGGGATGAACCCTACAGACTTGGCTCTAGCCCAAGAAGAGTGCAAACAGCTCCTCCAGCAAGGTCTCATAGAACCCACTTCTTCTCAGTGGGCCTGCCAGGCCTTTTATGTTGAAAAAAGATTTGAGCGATTAAGAGGAAAGAAACGGCTTGTCATTGACTACAAGCCCCTCAACCACTTCCTTCAAGATGACAAATTCCCGTTACCAAAGCCTGAGGTCTTGTTCACTCAACTGCACGAAGCCCATATCTTCTCAAAGTTTGATCTCAAAGCTGGTTTTTGGCAATTGGGTATTAACCCCTCTGATAGGCCCAAGACTGCCTTCTGCATTCCCACGGCCCAATATCAATGGACAGTCCTTCCATTCGGCCTTAAGACGGCCCCATCAGTTTTCCAAAAGGCCATGACAAGGATATTCGAGCCCATACTGCATAGTGCTCTTATTTATATAGACGATATCCTTCTCTTCTCAAAGGATGTTACGGCCCATAGGACACTCCTATCCACATTTCAACAATTGGTGGATTCCTATGGAATTATGCTATCAGAAAAGAAGAGCTCACTGGCCCAAACTGACATCGACTTCCTTGGAATGAAATTCAAGGATGGAAAATACCAACCGGGACCTCACATTGCAGAAGAATTACTGAAGTTCCCTGATAAGGACTTGTCAGTGAAACAAATACAACAGTTCCTTGGTATTATCAATTACATCAGAAAGTTTATCCCACATGTGGCCACCCACACTTGCCAGCTGTCAAAGATGCTTAAAAGGGATTCCCCACCATGGAGGGAAGAACAGACATGTGCAGTCAAGAAATTAAAAGAAGTGGCCTTAAACCCGCCACCACTGAAGATTCCCAGCATTGGACACCGCATCCTTCAGACTGATGCTAGTGACACCCACTGGGGTGCGGTCCTCATCGAAGAAATTCAAGGAGAAAAGCATATCTGCGGACATGCTAGTGGAGAGTTCCCAGAACCTCAAAAACATTATCATTCAGTCTATAAAGAGATATTGGCTGTCAAAAATGGGATAAAGATATTCGAATTTCATCTGATTGGCCACCACTTCACTGTGGTCATGGACAGCTCATCCTTGGTTTGCCAGTTTAAAACTTCTTTAGCTTGAGTGATTGGGGTTGTCTGACCTTCACTATCAACCTTAGTTGAGTGAATGAAAGGTCTGGTGGAGATCTTGGTCTGTTGGT
The DNA here is from genome assembly GCF_030052815.1 of Hevea brasiliensis. Taxonomy (NCBI): domain Eukaryota; kingdom Viridiplantae; phylum Streptophyta; class Magnoliopsida; order Malpighiales; family Euphorbiaceae; genus Hevea; species Hevea brasiliensis. The sequence goes on from NW_026614783.1 coordinate 83,778, forward strand.
CGGTCTGTTGTGCTAATGGAGGAAAATCTGCTTCATAGGAGGCGGGTGAGAACATCATACAAGGTTTTACTAGGGGAAGTGCAGGAGGAGGAGAAGAAACTGGTTTAAGAGGGGGTAGTTTCTTTCCTTCCTTTCTGATGATCTCAAGGGCAAGCTCATAGATGGGAAGAGGCTTCTTCTGTTTGGTTTCCTCATGGATACCAATCCATGGGCTACTATCTGGATAGTCTCTGCTGAGAACTTGTTGTGGCTTGCAAGAGGCTCTTCTTGTTTGTTTGGTGAGCTTCCTCCAATTTTTATCAGACAGAGGATGGTCATATTCATTTTCCCAGTAATTGTCTTGACAATCACAATCTTCATCGCATTCTCCAGAACCTGGGAGATCCCAGGGGCAGTGACCATCTATTTTCTGAGGATAGATGTAATGACTGTCTGGTGTTACTGCTCCAATGGGATAGTAGTCTTGCTCCTTTTCTAATGGCTGGACCATCATGGTCTGGAATACAGGCAAAGAGCCTGTAGAATGCCGAGGAGGTTGAAACGTGGTCTGCACCGTTCCATCAGGGTTTCTTCTGAAAGAAGACTCAGTAATCTGGATTGGCTGAGAGGTTGAATGAAGCCTTTCATAATTGGTTAACCAATCCTTTGGAATGAGCTGTTCAAGTTCATTTCTAGGCAATTGCCTAGGTATCTGAACAATTGTTGGGGTGGTTTCGATGTCGCCAATACAAGCAGAGCATCATTGGAGACAGATGGCTGTGAAAGATCTACAGCATGATCTTGCAATCTGTAGATAATTTGATGGTGTAAGGTGGCCATCATCGAAGAGGTCACCTGAGCAGCGCCAGTGAGTTGAACCTGAACTTTAAGGGCAGTGCTAAGATGTGGATCTCTTAGAGAGAGATTATAGTTTGGGAAGAATGTCAACACCACGCTCCCAGCATGCAAAGTGGTGAGGCAGGTTCCTATAACCGCATGTTCATACTGCAGGAATCGTGTATCAAGGAGAGACACTCTAGCTGTAACTGGAAGACCTCGTCTCCCATGTAGACTGAGGATAAGTCGTACAGCTCCAAAGTGAAGATGAGAAAACCCTTCTTGTCTCCATCTGGGGATGAGCTGAGGAGGGATTTCTAAAGTCACATATTGTTCAGCAGATGAACTCTGGAGAGAGCATTGGTCCATTCTGGAGGCCTGAACATATTCTTTTGACAAAGATCTTCGAGATGAAATGAGAGATCTGATAGATCTGGTTAAAGATCCAGATCGTCTATAGATGTTGTATGGACTGAGAAGAGGAAGGAGGGATTCTCCAACCTGAGCATCTTCAGGTAAAGTGGATATTTCTACGAGATTATCAATTCTGGAGGATAGTGTTCTCCGAAGTGGTGAAGAAAAAGAAAGAGAAGAAGTGAGGTTAACAATTTCTGAGGGAGAAGGGGTTTGGAGATGAGTTTCAGAAACAGGATTAGGTGTTTGACAAGCCATATTTGGTACGTGGCGTTGTGGCCAGAGATCGCTCTACCTTCTAAGAAGGAGTTAAGCAGTTACTGGTTTCCAGCCGATATACCAAGGTAAGAGAAGATGGCAGAAAACAGTGATACAGAAATTAAGAGAAATACAAGAGTTTGAAGATTTCTCCCCTACTTACCAATGAAGTATGTATAATACAAACATAACCAGGCTCTGATACCAAGATAAGCCGGGAGCCCTTACCACACATATAATGAACTCATGCTATGCCTCTTCCCTCTCCATAGGTACTCTCTGGCTGTGCCCTTTTGTCCATTATACATGTGATAACGGGACCGTCGCACCTTAATGTCAAAACAAAGATATTTCTGATACACAGGATCCTCTTAAAGAGGCAAGTGTAGAGCATACGTATCTCTGATTATAAGAGTATGATACACATTCAAAGGTTTTCGGAGAGAATGAGAAGAGTTTAGAAAGCCATAGAAGAGAACTTCAGAGGATATTATTAAAAGGAAACTAAGTCTGATTACAACTGAAGAGAGCAACTCCTTATATAGGCGAGGAGGCTCTTGACATTACAGGCAACCGGTTAGAAACTGGCTACCGACACTCTTAAAGTAACATAAATAAAGACAGATACAAATTATTACATTATTGACTGACAAACTTTTGCTTTTATCATGGAGTGGTGGACAGATTGAGGGTGTCAAAGTCAGAATCATCAGAGTCGATTCCAAAAAAGTCCTTTGGCCACTGTTGGTGAACAGGAGATGGTGGGTCCGCACTTTGAATGGCATCTCGTGACTCTGTGTCCATTGGATCTTGAGAATCTTGCCACATGGGATGGGTCCAGTCAATAGGCTCATCAGTGAGGGACCGGATGGGACCGAGTGATGTACAATTCACATGGGGAGGCACCAGACAAAAATAACTATTGATTTCACAAAGGTACTCAGCTAGTTGTCTTCTCAAGGGTCCCATGGCATCTTTGTCAATAATTGATCCTTCGTAGGTCCTCCATTCATATTCAGTATTCTGGGTCCAGAGGAGTCCATCGGGCCTTCTAGAGAAAGGCCTGTGAAAAATGAACAAGGTCCTGATGTTGGGCTGAGTAGCGATGGGCCTGTCTTCTATTCCATGGGTGTCTATGATGCGCTTCAGGCTGTAGCGCCATGCTGAAATGGGCTTGAACCATTCTAGAAATCTGGACAGGAGAGTCCTGTTAGTATTGTTCATAACATACGTCTGAGGCCATGAGGAATTCCGATCTGTGGAATAGAGTGTAACCATGCACCATAGGAGCCATAGTTCTTCTAGGATGAGTTCTCTGCCAGGTTGGATACTGAAACAGGTGAGAAAAGGATTATCAGGGATAAAGACAGTGGAGGAGGGGAGTAATCCCCTTAGGGTGTTTCTTGCACTCAGGTAGTGGAACAGATGATCCCTTGCGAACTTAGCCATTTTTGAGATAGGCTGGTTTGGTGAACATCCAGGGGGAAAACTGTCTGGAGTGGGGACCAGGAAATTGTGCATTGGAGAAGGCGTATGTGGAGAGGATGAGGATGATGCCATGAGGATCAAGGGGAGTGAAGAGGAAGCTTGGATTAGGTGAAGGATTTTTGGCCTGGATAGGAGGTCAGGAACCAAGTTGTGCTTCCCTTTGATATGCTGGACTGTGAATTTATACTTGGCGAACCAGTCCTTAAGCCTCAGTAATTGTGCTTCAGGAAGAGACTTGTTTTTGAAGTCTAGAACCTTTGGGAAGGATGAGCTGTCCATGACCACAGTGAAGTGGTGGCCAATCAGATGCTTTTCTCCTTGAATTTCTTCGATGAGGACCGCACCCCAGTGGGTGTCACTAGCACAAACCCCACAAAATTAATTGTCGTTTGCAAGTAGCAATGGTACAAAATTCAATTTTTAGGATATGAAAATTAATTGACCCATTACCTTCTTTAATACTAATTTGACCAAATGCTTGCTGCCGGTGGTTTCCATGATTAAATAATTTTCCTTTCTTTAGTTGAACAGCTACCTACCATTTTTCTGATATTTTAAGTCAAACCCATATTGATAGCCCTTTTACAGGTCCAATACTTCAGGGTTTTCTGTTCATGGTTTGAGATGAGATTGCAGGCCCCCATCTAAATCCTTCAATTGGTTGAACATTTCTACTTGTTTGTTGATCTCCATGGAGAACAACATTGTTACTAGTTATCAAGACTTGGGTCCATGAACCCATTTGTATTCTAAAAATTTTTCTGTGAATGGTTCAGAGTTCATATGAACTCATCCTTATGAGAACTGTAATCTTGCATACTATTTTCTGCAGCATTGAATTGCAACTTTTAAGCTTTACAATAGAGGTTTTTTGCTATACATAATTTAAACCTCACAAGTCTTGCTGCTTCTCTACGAACAAGAAATAAGAGAGCAAAATGATTATTATTCCCTAGTCCCTACCCTGCCTTACAAGTAACTTGTTCGTTCTTATTATTGTCAAACAACGAAAACCTTACAGACTAGAGGAGTTCCAGCTAGCATCAACAGCCTTGATAATCTTGTCGTGTAATTTGGCCCCAGCACAAGCAATTATGCCTCGATCAAGACCTTCTAAGTACATGCCCTTTGAGAAGTCCAATGGACGCCCTCCAGCATCAGTAACCACACCACCTGCCTCTTCTATGATGACAACACCAGCTGCATGATCCCAAATCTTCTCCTTGTAGCCAGCCCTTGCAAACTTCATAAAAACCTCTGCATCTCCTCGAGCTATAGCTGCATACTTCACCATGCTGTACACACGTAGTGGTTGCATTCTGCAGTTAAAGAAAAATATATGACACATGAGCTCTTTTACTCAACTGAGTAGCATGCCCTTCATCTATAAGTTTTCTGTTGATATATTTAACAATATTTTCATTGTCCTACTGAATTAATCTTTCCTTCTTATGGCAATCATAACATGAGCTTTTAGCTTTAAATTGCATCCAAGAGGAGGAATAGAAAATGAATTCACCTGAGCCCCACACTGTGAGCTAGTCCTGCTGTGAAGGAATGGCTTGAATTTGCCTTTTCAACTGGTTCACAAAAGGTAGCCAGTGCTGGATTGTCGATGGAGGATACTTGAACTGGCCTTGCGGAGTTTGGCCACACTAGCTTCTTTTGTCCCTGGAGTAGGGGTTGCATCCAAGCCTCTCCACTTCCTTTCCTCGTATAAATCACACAGCCTTTGTCCCAAGATTCAGATGTTGGTGGGGTTAACTTAGATATAATTCTATGATAGCGGTGGTGATAATTTAACCATTCTTTCCTCATTGGATAGTTAGGGCAACCAAGAACCCCAAGCACAACCTCTCCATCTTCTATCAATGCTAAAGCTACAGCATATTGATCTCCACGCACGAAACCCAACGTACCATCAACAGGATCAAGGGCCCAAAATCTTCCAGTAGGACCCCCAGTTGAGTTGCAATGACTGATGGCTTCAAGAACCTCTGCTGTGGTGAGAAACATTTGTGGAGCTTTAAGACCAAAGCGGGGTGCTTCAGACAGGCATTCATTCACAGTTTGCACTACAGCTTCTAACAGGCCAGCCTTATCAGCCTTGGAGAGGGTTCGAACATCTTCCTCAGCAACTATTGAGACATTCCTATTCCCTAGGGACTCAGATAGTATCCAGCTGACAGTGGCTTGGACGCTCCAATCTGTTTACATGGTGTAATCAAGAGAATTGGCTAACTAGGATGCAATACTGTAATCTGTGGTATACTACATCAGAATATAGAAACTCTCCAGATATTGAAATTGTCAAAAGGTAAACTAAGTTTGAATAGTAGTGCAGAGTGGACAAATTTCTCAGAAACCTTCATTTATAACCATAACATGCAAGACTATTCAGTAATGCCTAAAAATAAATCATCAATGGTGGTAAATGATAAGATTAAGAAAACTATCCAAAGTTTCAATCATTATTCCTTGCAACCGAAAACAATAAAATCATCCAGGGAATTTGAAAGAATTTCAAGAACAAAGGTTATAATATCATTTTCCTTTCAAAAGCAATTGAATATTTTTTTGATAGGTTATCAAACAATACACAATAACAAAAGCATGTTAGGAGTGTTTTTTTTTGTCTTGGAAGGAAGCTAAAGTGGCTCTTCTGAGCAATACAGAGACTTTGATAATGTGAAAGAAGAGAGACACAAATAAAAATGTTTCCATAAGGAAAAACCAAATAAGAAGCATACAATGACCAAGAAAAGGAAGTCTTCAATCTGCAAGATCGGGATGGTGTTTTCTAGTGTCATTACATGAAGGAGAAGTACAGAGTTCCATTGAACTAGAATTTGTTTTCATATAACACAAAGACAATTTACTAGTATTTTGCAGAGGAAAGACGACCAGAAAAGACAAGGAGATGATTTTTTTATTGTTGCTAATTAGATTGGTTCATGTGCATACTATGTCTTCCATTGTTTTTGCAGCAAGGCAGACTGCATTTTCTGAAGAGAGTAAATATACATTTGCTGTAAGATATTCACTTGTTAAGTAGTTTAATTCCAGCATTATTTATTGATGTAACCAAGTACAATCTTATGCAATTCAGTAACCAGGGTATATGATTATATCATGGTATGCTCCATTGACGTTTATTTAGTGATGAATGGAAATTCTCTAGCAATGGCAACTAAGAAGCAAGAAAGCATTTCTATCTGCACAGAAGATCAGATTATTGGCAGAACATGTATAAACTTTTATGCATAATTTAAGAAAAACTGAGACTTGGACTTACAGGTCTAATACAATGTTTATCCCCTTTTCATTTGCCTAGTTTATATGAATCCTTTCTTTTTTCTCCCAATAGGCAGTTAATAAGCTGAAACAGATGCTCAAGTTCTTACTTTCATTTCTTACGTTGATAGTTGTGGCCTGGCAGTTTCATAATCTTGGAAAAGTTCTGGATTTATGAGTAAAAATGAATTCAACGACATTAACATTAATTCTGTCATATCAATCTGCTATATACTTGCAGGTCTTTAATAAAAGTCTCAGTTGCCAACTTCTTTATCCAAGACAGCAAATAGATGTCATATTTCCATTCATAAGTGGATGAAGATGTCTTCATTTTAACAGTAACAAGGACTGTCTGGCACATTACTCCTCACCCATTATAATTGCGACAGCTATAGTCCCCCCACCAAAATTAAAAAGAAAACGATAAAGGAATAGCATATATTCTAAGGGTCACTTTCATCATCGGCCGCAAATGTCTATTCCTATCAAAATTGTAAAATTGAGGTAACCATATTAACAGAGATTAATGATGGCTAATTGAACAACATTCTCAAGAAAAAACAAGAAGAATCGAACGATAATGAAACATTAAGTCCCATTTTAAACCCAACCCAAATTATCAACTCTCAACCCTTGCAGCAAACAATACAAAATTCAAGACCAGCAGGAATCGAATAAAAGAAGAAACACAAATAGCAAGAACCCATTACAAAACAAAGAGAAAAAAAAATCAAGATGATGGTATACCTGCTACAGTGACAAGTGAATTATCGTCCTTGGCTTGGACCTGACTGTTGGCTTTAGAAATCATACTGTCCTGCACTTTCTGGCAAAGAGAACATGCCATCTGCACAGCTCTGACAGCAATATCCATTTCTTTGGAGTATTTTTCAGGTTGTGGAGATGAAAGATCCAAGCTTTTTAGGTCCTCCATTATTGAAGAAGTAAAACTTTGGTTTAACTTGGAAAGAGAGACAATTTGGAGAGAGCTGTTTTGGTAAGTTCTTTTGCAAGGGAAAAAGCAGAAAAATTTCCCTACATAGTTGGGCGTGTAAATTCTTCCTTGTCCCAGGATATGTGGGACTTTAGCAGCCAGGCTCGAGCAATTTAAAGGCATCTCTCTGGTCTCGTGTGTTTGTATGATTATGCGTGGTCTGTGACGTTGATAAGAGGGGACTTAAACTATAGACCAAAAGAAAAGATAAGAAGAGACAAGTTGAAGAAATTGACCCATTTTAGAGCAGATAGCTCTGGCCTCTTGCCTGGACAATGAACACTGAATCCTACAATAAATGGCAATGATGGGAGCTTCTTTCTCCTATACCAAGCAGAATTTGGCAGCACACAAGCACCCCTTTTGGGCTGAATTGAGAAAAAAACCCACACAAGATTACGTGTACTTTTATACACAATGGAAATCTAGAGGGGAGGATTCAACAAGAAGGTAAGTTCTTTTCACTTTGATCGAAAATCCTTTATTTTTGTCTATATCATAATAAAATGAGTTTAAATAATATATTACTGAGTTTGAGATGAATTTAAAATTAATAATAATTATTTCTGTTGAATTTAAATTTTATACATTAAATTAAATATCTATTATTAGATTTAATTTAAAAAATTATAAATTAAAATATAATATTATATAAATTTTATAATTTTATTTATAAAATTTGGAACTTTATATTTTAAAATAAAAATTTAAATATTTTTCAAGCTTATTAAATTTTAAAATATAATTTTTAATTTTAATTTTATTAATAAAAATAAGAAAATACTTAATATACAATGTTCAAACTAAATCTAGACCAATAAGCCTCCTCAATACATCTAATTTAGAATTCAAAATATTAAGTAAAAAAAAATCTAATAAAAAAAATATTACCTTGAAAGATCAGAGACTCAAATCAAACAGTGAAAATAGCATGAAATATAGTTACTCAAATTTTAAAATATAATTAATAATAAAAAAATGTTTTTATATAAATTAATTAATATATGCAATAATATTAATTAAATTTATTTAAATAATAATAATAATAAAATAGATTTAGATAACTTAAATTTTACTGACATCCAACACATTTTCATGGCTATTCTGCTTGAATTGTCCAATTATTTACATCACAAGAGTCATTATGAGTTCATCAGTACGTTTACAACATGTGATTTCACCAATACGTTATGTATGAGTTCATCAATATATAGTAAGTGAAGATGAAGTTTGGTGTTCTGCTAAAATTTGCCCTTTGATCATTTGAAAGACACGAGTTTTACAAATTGATCGCATTCCCACTTCTACTTCCTATTATTATTAATTGCAAAAAATAGACCTTTTTGGATGTAGCGTCATGGCTCTTTCGAACCATTAATTTATTCATTAAATAAAAATAAAAATTAAATTAAAAATTAAATAAATATCACATTAAAATTTTATTCATTAATGTAAATAATTAAGGGATAACTGTAAAATAAAATTACTTTTTAAAATTTTATAATTTTATCTCATACTATTAAAATTATTATTTAAACTCTGAATTTTTTAATCTTTGTCAATTCTACTGCTGCATTGTTAAGAGTCTGTTTAGATGAGGGTGAGAGAGAGATAAATAAAGATAAAGAGGGATAAGTAATTATTTTACCAATGTTTGGAAAAAGGCGAGTTAATTTTAATTTTAATTTTTTTTACACCCCAAATTGGGGTATAAGGAGGGAAAAAGGATAGTTATGAATATTTAAATTTATTCCTCCTTCACCTCTTTCAAAACATAGAAAATATACATTACTTCTTCTTACCTTTTTATTAATTTACTTCTTCTCAATACATGAGATTTTTTTTTTTTATTGTAACTCTCATTACCTTTATCTTTCCTTACTCTTTCTTACCCTTTCGTTACTTACCCTTTCCTCACCCCATCCAAACATACCCTAAAAAAACTGTTATTTCACTAACAGAAACGCTACGTAAGATGCCACATAAGTATGACCTAATTGCAATTAACATAGAAGAAAAAGATATATTTTTAAAAGAAAGGAAAAAAATTGTTTAATTTAATGTAAGTACTTTATATTAATATATATTTCATAAATTATACTTAAATAGTTCTTTACTATTGACATATGAAATAAAGATATGAGATTAAGATATTTGAAGAGATTAGGAACATGTATTTTTTAGTAGAAATATATTATTTCAGTATATTAATATAAAAAGTATTTCATATTATTGAAGTTTCATTCTTATGTGGCACTTATATGTCATATTTGTTAGTGAAATAACAGTTTTCTTAACTTCTTTGATAGAATTGGTAAGAGTTAAAAAGTTTAGAGTTTAATTGATAATTTTTATAGTATAAGGTAGAATCGTAAAAATTTAAAAAATATATGGTTTTTTTAATGGTTATCCCAATAATTAATTAATTTATTAAAAAAAATAATTATAGCAATAATAGAAATGTCTTATATTTTTATATGGAAAAGAATTATACATATTATATTTCTAAACATCTAAAATTTGAAATATATACACTTTAAAAACTTCATATTTCAATTTCTTATTATAAAATTTACAATAAATTTTAGGTCTAAAACATTTTAAATTAAAACACAAGCTTTATTCTATGAAATTTTAAATTTTAATTAAATTTTAAATATTAAATTATCAAAAAAAAAAAAAAATCTTATGGGTTCTTATCATCAATATCACCTCACAGTGTAGAGGTGCAAATATCATATCATCTCTCCAACTTGCAATGTGGATCAATGCCTCTTGCATTGGATACACACCAAGTGGTTCAAAAGTCGAGGCATTTCAATTTTCACATATAGTACTCTTCTCTCTGCGTGAGAAATTGAAGGAAAAATCATGATCAATCAGACTCTGGAATTGATAGATATTGTAGTTTGATAACCAAGACGTCAAGCAAGAGAGAAACTTCTTGAATGTGAATGGCAATACCCACTTAAGGTGAGATTGTGCCGTGCACTGCCTGCTTTAGTAGAAAAATGATGAATTTGTGAGATCAGATGCTTTCAGATTTGGCGTTTAATAAAAATAAAAATGTGAAAAATGATTCATAAAATCGATTAATGTCGTTGTTATGGTGCGGCATTGGATGCTGTCTGCAATGGGCAGGCTGAGAAATTCTATCAGGAAAACTGTTTGAGCCATGTGGGTGGTAGTATTGGAGATAAGGACTCTGCAAGACTTCGATAAAGTTCTGCTATCCAAATCGCGTCACCATTATAAGATCCTTTGACAAGAGAGATGTGCTATGTGAATTAAAAACTTGGATTTAATCAGGGCTTGGCTTTGTTCAGCAATTCCTCAGCATGACATAATGAAAGATTTGCTCTACTTATTTGCTTTCTAACTTAAGCAAAATTCAGCCAATTTTTTTGCCAAAGAAAAATATTAGTCTTTTAATTTGTAATTAAGTTTTTATTTTATATATTTTTTAATTGTTTAAAAATTAAAGTGTAGTTATTAAATCTAGCTTAGAGCTTGACTCAGTTGAGGATCAATCTATGGTAGGGGAGCATTCATTCAAACCCGAACTGATGAATCCGAACACTCCGAATCGAAAATCGAAAATTAAATTAAAAAAATTGACGTAATTTTTTAGAAATCGAACAAAAAGGTGAAAAAAACAAAAAACAAACCGCTCTATTTCTGTTCTGTTTTTTTTTTTTTTTGATTTTTTTTTAGACTTGATTTTTTCATTATTTTTTAATTTTTTTTTTTTTTTTGAACTAAATAATTATTAATCAAATTAATCAATTAAATATATATAAAATTAAAATAAAATATAAATTTTAAATTTAATAAAAAAATAAAATCATTTCAAAAAATTGATTTAGTTTGATTTCAGATTTTTCATTATATTTTACTATTCGGTTCGATTCGATTTTTTTGATTTTTTTTTTTCAAAACAAACCGACCGAAAATGAAAACAAAAATTTTTATTATTGTAAAATTTTAAATGAAATTGAATTTTTTAAAATTTTTCGATTTGATTAAAATCATCAATTTTCTATTTGATATCTATGGGTTACTAATTGAACTAACGAATATTATTCAATTAATGAATTATTAAAAAAAAATAAATTAAATATTACACCTCTTCTATTAATAAATAAATTTAAATGAATTTTTATTTTTCAAATTAAACTTTGAAGACATTTATATATATACTAGTTTTTTAATGACACGTGTGTTGCACGTGCATCTTATCTTTATTAATATATTTTTATATTATAATTTTTTATTTAAAAATTTATTTTTAATTTATTTAAATTTATGATCTAATTGTAAAAATAATAAATAATAATAAAATTTAAATAATTAATTAAAACCAACTAACAATGAAAAATGTTACTCCAAAAACTATATATTAATAAATCATATTTAATAAAAAAATATAGAGTTTATAAAAAAAAACATAAAAATAATATATAACACTTTCTTTTGAAACACATAAAATATAATACTTAAAAAAAATCTATTGAATTAAGAATCTCAATAAATATAATAAGATAAAATGTGATTATATAAATGGAAATTATATATATATATATATATAATTTTAAAAATACAACATATGGTTAATCGTTTGATTATTTAAGAAATAAAATTTTTATTAAATTAATATCATGAAAATTTATGTTGTTATGTTATCTTTTTATCAATTACAATAATGCTAATATATATATATATTTTATTTTAATAGTGTTATTGTCATGTTATTATCCTATTAAATGGTATATAGATAATATGATGGTATAAAATTTTAAGACATTAATTTGATAAAATAAAAGTTTTGTTAATCTAGTGATAAAATTCTAAATATCACATGATGCATTTTTAAAATTATGTCTACCTAAAAATTATTTTATATATATAAAAAAGTTAATATAAATGTCAGAAAATTATAAATTAGTAGTAGAAAAAGAAATTTAAAAGTTTTACAATAAAAATTATGTATAATAATTATTAAAAATTTATATATGAATATATAACTAAAATTTTTAATTATTTAAATTTATTAAATTTTATTATTTTATTTATTTAATTCTATATTTTTATTATCAATGTTGTATACGGTAATAGACCCAAGTACCAATTTTTTAAAAATATTGCTTTTCCTTTTTATTTTAAAAAATAAATATTAAATATAAGGTTTTACAAATTTTATATTTATTTGAATTATTATAAATTTTAATTTTAGTGACATTTTTTTTAGTTTGTCTCTAAAAATTTCTCTCAAAATTTAGGAATAATTATTTTATCTAATTAATTAATATTTAAAATTAGCTTTAACATCGATTATGAAAATAGATTAAATATTAAGAAAAAAATCTAATTTTTATGGTATAAAATTTATCTCTATTTATTTATTCTCATAGAGTTAAAATTTTTAATTATTATTTATTATAATAATTATAATTTATTATTTTAAACAAAAATTATTTTAAAAATATATCTTAAACTCTCAAATCTCAAATTTAGTTTTCCTATGGCACTTTAACTCTTTAATTCCAAATCATAAATTAAATTCTCTAAAAATTAAGGTTTTAATTGACAACTAAAAATATATTATAATAAATGTTGATTATGACTTATGGGGAAGTTATTCCTAATTATTTAAAGTTAATAAAATATATGTGTTAGCATAATTACAGCAATTAGCATAATTATAGGAAATTTGTGTAGCATAATTACAGTAATTAGCATGATTATAGGAGATTTGTATAGTATAATTATAGCAATTATTATTCTTGTCCAAATTAGTTCATATTCTCATGTATAAATAGATGTAATATATCTGTAAATAAGACACAGACAAATACACAATCATTTCCTTCATTACTTGTATTCTTTCTTCTAACATGGTATCAGAGTCGTAAAGCTTTTATTTCTAGTTTCTGGGGTCTCTCTTTTCTCTCTACAACCTGTTCTGGTTCATTCTTTCATTCCTATTATTATACCATTTTTTTTTCCTCCTCATCTTGTTATCAATGAAGAAATCTAATATTTCAAAACCTATTGCAACAGTTCTGACTGGTTCCAACTATAATCTTTGGGTTCAAGGAATGAAAAGTTTTTTGATAGGCCGCAAGCTTTGGCGTATTGTTACCAGAGATATCACTACGCTAAAAAGAGAGAACGATGGAACTGATGCAAAATTTGCTGACCGTCTTGAGGATTGGGATAGTAAAAATCATCAGATCATCACCTGGTTTCGCAATACCTCTGTCTCGTCCATCCACATCCAATTTGCTAATTATGACTCTGCAAAAGAAATCTGGGATTTTTTGGCTAATCGATATCAGACCACTGGACTTGCCCACTATTATCAGTTGTGGACTACTCTTCATAATCTGAAACAAGAAGCAAGTCCATCTGTGAATGATTTTCTTGCCCAGGTCCAACCCATTTGGAATCAAATATCTCAGGCAAAAATCAGTGAAGATTATCTTCATCTCATTCAAGTTCTAATGGCTCTTCAATCAGAATATGAGGCCGTTCGAGCGTCCCTGCTACATCGAAATCCACTCCCATAATTGGATACTGCTATTTAAGAGATTATTTTTGAAGAGACTCGTCTCAGTTTGGATAAAACTCCTCAATTTGAAGCTGCTCTTGCAACTACTCGATCCTCACATCAGAAATCTGGCAATCAACTCTGTAAGAATTGTAATCAAATTGGTCATGCTTTTGCGTATTGTCCTTCTATAGAATGCAGATATTGTTATGGTTACGATCATATTCTTGAACATTGTCCCACACGCCCTCCAAGACCAAAAGGAGGGCATTCTAAATTCAAGAATGTCTCAAAGCCTGGATCTTCCTCTGTCACTGCTGTTGTTGCTACTGAGGGCTCTACTGCCATCACCATGAGTGATCTTGAGGCACTATTCAAACAGGTTATCTCTTCTAATTCTCCTGATGCCATGTCTGCCACTCCGGGTAATTCTTATTGGCTTTTTGACTCTGCATGTTGTAATCATATAACCACTAATCTTAAATTCTTGTCTTCTGCAAAACCTGTATCTTCCTTACCACCAATCCATACTGCTAATGGTACTAAAATGAACATCACACATACTGGTCATGTGTCTACCTCAATTCTTCATCTCCCTGACACCTATTATATCCCTAATTTGGCACTCAATCTTATTTCTATTGGTCAATTGTGTGAAAAAGGACTAAATGTTATTTTTTCTCCCCATGGTGTCTTAGTAAGAATCTCAACAGGATCCACAAGCGGGATAGATTCTTGGGGAGGGTCGCGAGTGGGTCGATTATTTGAGCTTACATCTTTACATCTTCCTCAGAGATTTGTGTCTGCAGCTACAATCCCTAATTCCTCCATTCACCAATGGCATCTTCATCTTGGTCATGCCTCTGCCAGTAAAATTCAACCTTTAATTTCTCATGGATTATTAGGATCTACTAAGTTTGAGTCATTTAATTGTTTAAATTGTCAGCTTGCAAAACAACCTGCATTATCTTTTTCTCATAATAATACTACTTCAGACACTCCTTTTGGTTTAATTCATTCTGACATTTGGGGTCCTTCTCCTATTTCTTTAATAAATGATTTTCGTTATTTTGTGATATTTATTGATGATTATTCTCGGTTTACTTGAATATATTTTTTGAAACATCAATCTGAGTTATCACAAATTTACATCACATTTGCAAAAATGATTAAAGTTCAGTTCTCTTGTGACATTAAAATTCTCCGAACAGACAATGCCATGGAATATCGAGATTCTTCTTTACTTCAGTTTCTTAGTCAACAAGGCACCATTATTCAACGTTCTTGTCCTCACACCTCTCAACAGAATGGGCGAGCCGAACGCAAGAATCGCCATATTCTAGATTCTGTATGTACTCTTCTTCTTTCTGCCTCATGTCCAGAAAAATTTTGGGGAGAAGCAGCTTTTCATGCTGTTTATATTATTAATCGTCTTCCTACCTTGGTTCTTCATAATTTATCTCATTTTGAAAAGTTGTTTGGACAACCTCCTAACTATTCCATCCTTAAACCTTTTGGATGTGTTTCTTTTGTTCTTTTACAACCTCATGAACATGCCAAATTAGAACCCCATGCTCGTCTATGTTGTTTTCTTGGTTATGGCATTGAACACAAAGGGTATCATTGTTTGGATCCTGTTTCTAATAAGTTACGCATCTCTCGTCATGTTTCCTTTTGGGACAATACTATGTTCTATTCTTTTTCCAAATTTCATCACTCTCTCAATCGACTCTCTATTTTTCACTGACTCCTCCAATGAGTTGTTTCCAATTCCTGATCCAGGTGATTGTGATGTGCTCAATATTAGCCCAACTACACCTGCCCCTGTTAAATCGGCACTAGTTGTTGATCCGACTGCGCTTTGCATCTCCTCCTAGCACTACTCTTCGTCGTTCTATCCGTGTAAGAGAAACTCCTCATTATCTTTCCGATTTTCACTTTGTTACTCTACTATTAGAACCCTTCATGAGCCTCGTTCTTATCGTGAGGCAAGTCTTGACCCTCTTTGCGACAAGCTATGGTAGCGAACTTGGGCTTTAGAAAACTCATACTTGGGATTTAGTTGATCTTCCACCAAACAAGACCCTATTGGTTGCAAATGGATTTACAAAATCAAGACCCGTTACGATGGAACTATTGAATGCTACAAAGCTCGCTTAGTAGCCAAAGGGTACACTCAAGAGTATGGTATCGACTATGAAGAAACTTTTGCTCTAGTGGCCCGATTAACATCTATTCGTGATCTTTTAGCTATTCTTTGATTTAAGTAAATGAAAACTTTTCGGATGGATGTCAAAAATGCTTTTCTTTATGGTGATTTAACAAAAAGGTTCATATGCATCCTCCTCCGATTATCATTCTCCTCATAAGGTTTGCAAACTTGTGAGCCTTATATGGATTAAAATAAGCTCCAGGCCTGGTTTGTCAAATTTAGTTCCACTCTTGCTCAACTTGGTTTTCTCTCTAGTCCACATGATTACGCATTATTCACTCGCCGTAGCGGTGGTATTGTTCTTCTGTTGCTTTATGTTGATGATATGATAATAACAGGAGATGATTCATCCAGTATTTTAGAGTTAAACATTATCTCAATCAACATTTTGAAATGAAAGACACAGGTTCTCTCACTATTTTTGGGTCTTGAAGATTCTCAAAATTCTGATGGCTATTATCTATCTCAAGCCAAGTATGCATACGACTTACTTTCTCGAGAAGGAATCACTGATAGCAAAACAGTATCAAACCCAATGGAGCTCAATTGAAAACTTACGCCTCTTGATGGCACTCCTCTTGATGATCCTACTTTATATCGACAGCTTGTCAGGAGCCTTGTGTTGTCCCGAAGAAAGTGACCAAGAGGGGGTGAATTGGACACTTTAGATAATTTTTAGTCCTTGCTCAAGACTTAATGAAAAATTGAGGCTTTGCACTTCTATGTATATGTATAACTCTGTTCCTAGGATGTAATTTAAGTAATCAATCAAGTTATGCACAAATACTAGCTCATACACAAAATAATTACTTGATATCAAGTGTATTTTCTCACATATAATTCAGAGTTTGCAATATTATCTCAATAAAACAAATTCTCAACACATTTAATATATAATCAGAAAATCAAAGTGCTGAAAATTAAAGAGTTAAAGAAAAAAAAAAATCAAACACAATGTTTATAGTGGTTCAGCTCTCTTGGCCTACATCCACTCTTCCCAAAGTCCCACTTTGAGAGTCACTACACTATTTGATCTTTTAAACAGGCAAGATTCAAAGCCTTTAAAAAATCAACAATCTTCCCAGCTGCTTGAGTAACTTTACAACTTTTTGCTTCCCACAAAAGACCACAAGCTTCACAAGGTGCTTGAAAACCTCCCACAAGCTTCACAAGGTGCTTGAAAACATTCCACAAGTGTGTCCTCACACTTACACAACCTTAAATAGGTTTTGGTGTAGAAGAAATCACTCTCAATAACTCTCAAATACAGAATTTAATGCTAGAAGATTGAGAGAGAAGATTTGCCACTCAAGCTCAAGAGTAATTGAATGAAAGCTTAAAAAATACCACAATAAATTCACTATGAATAAGAGCACTTTCATTAGTTAGAATTGTAGTAAATGATACCTTTTATTGCCAAAAACGTCTGCTGGAGAGTGTGTCCAACGGCTCTTTAATTTTCAAAAAACTAGTCGTTATTGCTTAGAAAGTCGTGCAGCAGAGTTGAGTCAGGTCAGGTCATAAAAATAGTTAACTAAAATTTTCACCGGTTAACTAGTTTTGTAAGATAGAGAATTTTAGACATCAAAACTAGTTAACTAATTTTTGCAATGGGTTAACTAATTTCGCTACTGCCTGACTTCAAAATTGAAAATTTGAGTTTTTAAGGAAAGGTTGTAAAAATTATTTTGACCATTCAAAAACCTTAGGAATGATATAAAAACAATTTTTAAACCCTTGAATCTAAAAACAAAATTGATTTTAGGTCTCAAATGGCATAAATTCTCCAATCTTGTACAATGGACCTAAGAACTTAATTTCTATCATATTTCTTCATGGACTTTGATTCGTCTTGTGTTATACAAGATGATAAACTCCTTTTATATCAGCCATGTCAATAGAATAGTTCTTCCATCAATGTCTTTGTATATCATGACCTATAAAATCACTTCAAATACTTATGCACAAAAGGTTAATGTATATTTCATTAAGTTTTATTATCATCAAAATCAAGCTCATTTTAGCTTACAGGGCCTACAATCTCCCCCTTTTTGATGATGTCAAAACTTAATGAATCTATGAAGATCATAAAAATTCAATTGTATAACTATCTACATATGTAATGTATGCAAGAACTTGCTTTTAGATAAGCTCCCCCTATATGTATGCACATAATCATTAAGAATGTTGAGAAGCTATAAAATAGGTCCCCCTAAATCTGATATTCAAAGCATCTTGAAGATAATAACATGTTAAGCAATTTCCAAGATTAATTCATCCAAGATCAATTCAATCATCATACATAAGATATATCAACCATAAGTCAATCATAAAGGATCATCAACATATCTTCAATAACTTTCCAAAATAAGTCCAAAATATCTACATCAGAATGTGAACCATATAACCACTGATCAAAATTAGTTAACTAAAAATGTACCCAGTTAACTAAAAACATTCTGTCAGTTAAAAAAATTTCCTTATCTTCTCCAGATTTCTCCCCCTTTTTGACATCAACAAAAAGATAGGCACTCTCCTATTTTCAAAAAGACACAACTTTGAAAGTCATAAAGCATATTTCAAAAAAATCTCAAGATTTTTCTTTGTTGCTAAGAATTCTGCCACTTCTCCTAAGGTGAGTGGGATCAACAAGTTTGGCTTGTTTCTTCTTCTTTGGGGGTTCTTTTTCAGGTATGGGTACTTGGATTTTTGGAGGAATGGGTAGAACTGATTTTCTGGCTTGTGTTTTGGTTCTTCTAGGTCCGTATTGCATGGGTAAAGAGATGGTTGATTCAGGTACTGGTTGAGAGGCAGTAGGAACAATGTTTGGTTGTTCAGAGGATGGGTCTTGTGACTGCTCTTCCTTTTCCTCTTCTTGTCTTGAACCATTTCTGCCTTCACTTTTTTCATTGTCACTACTGTTGTTGCTTTTAGTATGAGATGAGGAGGATTCTATTGATTTCTCTCTGTCAGATTCTTGTTCTTCTTCTGATTCCTCTTCTACAGATTTTTCTTTCTCATCATTTTTCTCTACTTCTTCAACCTCAGCTATCTTACTTTCTGCTTGTACCTTTTCAACAGCTTCTACATGCTCCTCTTCTTTGTCTTCCACTTCAGAAATTTTTACTTCACTTGGTCCAGCAGACTTTGCATTGCTAGGACCAGCAGTACCCTGTGGGTATCTTCAAAAATCTCCAAAATTTCCAAAAGATTCAACAAACAGCATTTGAGCCATCTTCTTCATGAACCATTCTTGTCTATCAATCTATTAATCAACATATCCATCTTTGCATTGTGTTTAGCCATAATTCCCTTCTGCAATTCATGAGATTTTTCTAAAATACTCAAGGTCAGTCCACACAATTCTTTGATTTCCTACATCATGTCCAGTTGCTTTCTTGATTTTCACAAAATCGACATTTTGACTTCATTTTCTCTTTCTTCTCGAGCTTTCCCCTTCATCTATCTTAGAACTCTTTTCTTTCAACTTGCTTAGTGGGATGTCCGATTCCATTTCAGAATCTAATTCTGATTCAGATTCAATCTCAATCTCAGTCTCTTCTTCTTGCTTTTTGTCTTCTTTCTTACTCCTTTTTCTACCATCATCAGCCTTGAATATCTCCTTAATGGGGATAGGATTGCTAAACTTCTTTTCTTTGCTCAAATCAACTCCCATAGCTTGAAATATAAGAGTCAAAGGCATAGCATATGGCAACCTTCTATGCTTACTAGACTTAGCAATCACTTTAAAAATCAAAAATGGCAAATTAAATATGATTTTGTTAACCAAGTGCCACATAATGCATAAGTCAAGGCTATTTGCATATGAGTGACTACCACTCCTAGGATTGAGCAAATATCGAATGAAGGATTGTAGAATCCTAAAATTTTGAGGCACTAAACTGATATTGGTCATTTCATTTTCAGGTGTACCCTCCGGAAAAATTGATAATTGAAATGCCTTCTCATCATATCCATCAAGCTTCCTAGAATCTTTGAAGGTTCCAATCCTATTTCCATCATTTGGTAGGTTTAAAACAGAGGCTAAGAAATCAACATCAATAATCTGACTTTTCTTCTTAACTCTCACACTAAAACTTTCTCCTTTAACAACTTCTTTCATACTTCCATAAAATTCTTGAATCAAATAAGGATAATAATATTCATTCAACTCAGAAAATTCCATCCAGCCTTGAAAAGTAAATAATTCTTCAAATTCATAAGGCAAGTCAGAAAATGAATCACATTTAATGTACCTTGGCTCAAAAATATTTTGTTGCACAAAAAGTTTCGAAGCAGGGGCCTTTTCCATTTTCTTCTTTTTCGCAGAGGGCTCTGACCCAGCAATACCTTTTCCCTTTCTTTTTCTTACTCATTCTGCCACTGTCTCTATTTCGTCATTATTGTTCTCAACTTCAGTTCCTTCTTCTCTTTCTTTTTCGGAACTAGCAGCAGCTTTCATAGCATCACCCATGAATTTTCGAGGTTTGGTAGACACTTGTTTTACCCTTGCCATCGATTCTTGAAAAATTTGTGAGAAGTAGCGGGTTGAGAAGGCAGATTTTACCGTTTAGGGAAATTGAGAAGGAAAATTGGGGATTTCTGGTTTTGAGAGAAATTTGAGGTTTCTAAGAGAGTGGAGAATCAACTTGCAGCAGAGAAATGAGGGAGTTTTAGAATGATTGAAGTGATATGCAGTAGTTACAAACAAAAAAAAATTTTCAAATTTTGAAATTGTGTACAATTTTTCATGGAGAACCGGGAATCCCTTTTTGCCAAAACCCAATTTTACCCTTTGAAGACATAAAAAGAGCATAACTATGGTCAGGGGTATATTTGCCAAAATAGATTACAAAGAGAGCGAAAATACCCATTAGAAATAAAGTAATTTTAAATTAGACGCGTTTTGTCACATGTACACAGAGACAAAATTAGTTAACTAATTTTGAAACCAGTTGGCCAAATATTATACGGTATAAAACTAGACAAGCTGTAGTAGAAAGTAGTTAACTAAAAACACATGTCTGTGAGAATATAGTACTAACAACATATTTAACCAATTTATGCACCAAATTCATATCAAATGCAATAAATATCATTCAATAGCTTCACTCATGCCAAGTTCTCTTCTAATCCTACAAAAGTTTTCCTCATTTAGTGGTTTTGTAAAAATATACATGAGTTGTTGTTACAGTGGAACAAACTCTAACTTAATGTCACTATTTTGAACATGATCTCTAATAAAGTGATGTCTAATTTCTATGTGCTTTGATCTAGAGTGTTGGACTAGATTTTTAGTTAGGTTGATGGCACTAGTATTATCACACCTTATAGGAACATGATCAACCTTTATGCAAAATCTTCTAATTGTTGCTTCATCCATAGAATTTGAGCAACACAACTTCCTGCAACAATATATTACGCCAGTGATGAAAGAGCTACTGAAGTTTGTTTCTTACTATGCCAAGACACTAAAGCATGACCTAGAAATTGGCAAGTACCAAGTACTCTTTCTATCCAATCTACTTCCGAAAGTCGAATCACTATATCAACTAGATCAAATGTGTGCATTTAGGATACCATAAACCAATTGAGTGTGTGCCAATAAGGTATTTGAACATCCTTTTGACAGCAATTAAAAGAGAGTCCTTAGGACATGATTGAAACAGAGCACACAAACACAAACTATAATGAATGTCAAGTCTAGATGCGATTAAATATAAAAGTGAGCCAATCATGCCTCTAAATAGCTTTTGATCAACATCTTTACCTTTTCATCCTTTTCCAACTTGGTGGAGCTCATAGGAGTTCAATACTCTTCAAATCATCCATCTTGAATTTCTTTAGCATATCTTTGATGTACTTGGATTGATTAATGAAGATGCCACCATTGAGTTGCTTAATTTGTAGTCCAAGGAAAAGGTAAGTTCACCCATCATGCTCATCTCAAATTCATTTTGCATCATCTTAGAAGCTTTTACATAGAGAAGCTTTTACATAGAGAAGCATTAGTAGCACCAAAAATAATGTCATCAACATAAATTTGAACAATAAGCATATCATGTTTATGTGTTTTTGTGAAGTGTGTGTTGTCTACTTTTCCTCTTTGGAAACAATCATCTAAAAGAAACTTACTAAGCCTCTCATACCAAGCTCTAGGGGCTAGCTTCAATCCATATTAAGCCTTAGTGAGTTTATAAACATGATTAGGAAATTCATAGTTTTCAAAGCACAGTGGTTGTTCAACATAAACTTCTTCCTCAATATAACCATTTAAGAATGCACTCTTAACATCCATTTGATAGAGCATAAAATTTTATAACATGCAAATGCACACAACATTCTAATGGCTTCAATTCTAGCAACAGAGCAAAGTCTCATCCAAATCAATACCTTCCTCTTGATTATATCCTTGAGCCACTAATCTAGCCTTATTTCTAATGACATGTCCTTTATCATCCATTTTGTTCCTAAAAACCCACTTGGTACCAATGATAGAATAATTTCTAGGCCTAGGAACAAGTTTCCATACTTTATTTCTCTCAAATTGATTGAGTTCTTCTTGCATAGCAAGAATCCAACTCTTATCACTTTGAGCTTCATTATAAGACTTTGGTTCAAGTTGAGAAACAAATGCAACGTTACCAAAGTATTTTTGAAGTTGAGCTCTTGTCATCATCTTTTCTGAAAGGGCTATCAATTATGTCGTCCTTTGGATGATTTCTATGATATCTCCATTCTTGAGGTAGGTCATCATGATGTGGTTCATCAATTTGGAGTTCTTTAATATTGGGCAATACTTCTTGATCACCTTCTTGATCTTTCTCATTAGCATCTTTATTGTCAATATCATTCCCAATTGCACTTTGGGGCTCAATAGGTTGACTTTGTTGCTTTTGAGTCTCATCCTTTTTTCTTCCAAAAATTTCACCTAGTTCATCATCATCACAAACAATCTTTCTTTCCAAGAAGTTGTTAGTTTCATCAAATATAACATGAATGGTTTCCTCAACTAACAAAGTTCTCCTATTAAAGACTCGATAAGCTTTGCTATGCATTGAATATCCTAGAAAAATACCTTCATCTGATTTTACATCAAACTTTTGAGATTATCTTTCTTATTGTTCAAAATATAATACTTACAACCAAATGCACGAAAGTAAGAAATGTTAGACTTCCTCCTTTCCATAATTCATAAGAGGTTTTCTTTAAGAGTGGCCTAATCATTTGCTCTATTCAAGATATAGCAAGTAGTGTTTATGGCTTCTGCCAAAAATATTTTGGAAGACTATGTTCACTAAGCATTATTCTTGCCATTTCTTGTAAAGTTCTATTTTTCCTCTCTACAACTCCATTTTGTTGTGGGGTTCTAGGAGCTGAAAAGTTATGAAAAATGCCATTGTTTGAACAAAATTCATCAAAAGATTGGTTTTCAAACTCTCTCCCATGATCACTTCTAATGGAGGAAATGGCTAAGCCTTTTCACTTTGTACTTTCTTACAAAAGATATAAATACACTAAAAGTTTCATCCTTATGTGCAAGAAAATATGTCCATGTATACCTAGTGTAATCATCTACTATGACCAAGGTATACGCTTTACCACTAAGACTAATAGGTGTAATAGGACCAAACAAATCAAGATGTAATAACTCAAGAGGTCTAGATGTTGAAATAACATTCTTTGATTTGAAAGAAACTTTGGTTTATTTCCCAAGAGAACAAGGCTTGCAAACATGGTCTTTTTCAAAGTTAATTTTTGGCAAACCTTTAACAAGATCATATCTTAAAAGTTTTGAAATCACATGCATACTAGCATGACTAAGTCTTCTATGCCACAACCAACTATCTTCTTCAAGAGATACAAGGCATCTTTCATTTCCATTTTCAATAATATTCAAATCAAGCAAATATACATTTTCACTTCTAGGTGCAATGAATAATGTATGATCATTATGCAAACTTCTAATCTCACAATGTGTAGAATATAAAGTAACTTTGTAACCTTTATCACATAATTAACTTACACTAAGGAGATTGAATTTCAAACCTTCAACTAATCGACATCCTTTATGCTTGGATTTTTCCCAATAGAGCCACTTCCAATGATGTAAGCTTTGCCTTTGTCCCCAAATCTCACATGTCCACCACTTTTCAAGGTGAGGTTTGAAAATTTTTCTTTGTCTCAGTCATGTGTCTTGAACAAGCACTATCAACATACCCTTGTTCACACTCTTGCTTGCTTCTAAGACATACCTGAAATTTATTAACTATTTCTTAGGTACCCAAGCAAGTTTGGGTCCTTGAGGTTAGAGACATTAGGAATTGTTCCTTTAGGCACCCATATCCTTTTACTTTTGAGGAACCTTTCCTTATGGGACAATGACTAACCATATGACCATTTTAGTTACAATAAAGCAAATGACATTTGATAATGAATGAGATGAAGCTTTTACAAAGAAATTTTTGTATTTTCCATAGTGCATGAATCCATCATAACCAAGACCAGATTTTTGATTTGATAATCTTTGAGAACCAAGTAACGTATCAAGAATTTGTGTGCCATTTGTGAATTTAGCAAAATCATTGTTCAAATATACCACCTTAGATTCTAAAATCAAGTATTTCTCAATTTGTTTTTCACAAGAAATATTTTAATCTTCTAACTCCTTAATCAACTCATCAAACAAGAGCATTTGATTTTTATAAAATTTATTTTCTTGTACAACAATGCTCATAGAATCATTTTCAGCTCTTAAGGAAGCAATTTCTTTATTTAAAGCGAACATTTTTCTTATAAACTTTGTATTCTTCATATAATTTGGTAAATGCTTCTTCATAATCCTCAATACTAAGAGAGTCAGAATTATTTACCTCAGTGTTGATTTCTCTTTGTTGGGAACTTTCTGGTTTATCCTCTTCTAGAGCCATGAGACAAATGTGTGCAACCTCCTTGTCACTAGAGTTATCACTTGAGGAATCATCACTATCCATCCAGCCAGCAACTAAGGCTTTCTTGCTCTTGTCTTTTGAATTCTTCCTTTTCAGTTTAGGACAATTTGGCTTGATGTGACCAGGTTTGTTGCATTCAAAGCATTTAATCTCACTTTGATCTTTGCTTGTTTCACCTTTGGGAGAATATTTCTTCAGGAATTTCTTATATTTTGAACCTCCCTTTTTGAATGCTTTCTTGAATCTTCTTGTAATCATGGCAAGATCATCTTCATCACTTGAACAATTGGAGCTGTCACTTGAGGCAGCCTTAAAAGCTATAGTTTTCCTTAATTCATCCTCTTGGCTTGACTTTAAGGCAATTCCTCTCTTTTTCTTTTCATCATCTACATTGCTCTTGCTCTTGTCATAAAGCATTTCATGAGCAATAAGAGAACCAATCAGCTCATCATAAGTGAATTTGGAGAAATCTTTGGTGTCAAAGATCACTGTAACCTTTGTTTCCCATGATTTAGGTAGTGACCTTAAGACTTTCTTGACTAACTCTTCTTCAGTGAATTCTTTTTCAAGAGCTTTGAGAACATTCACCAGATCAGTAAATCTTGTGCTCATTTCTGAAATGGTTTCTCCAGGTTTCATCTCAAATAGTTCATATTCCCGAACAAGCCTATTTGCTTTTGATTCCTTCACTTGATTAGTCCCTTCATATGTGACTTCAAGTTTATCCCACACTTCTTTTGCAGATGCACAACCTGAAATACGATTATACTCAGTTGCATCAAGTGCACAATGAAGAATGTTTAAAGCTTTAGCATTTGAAGAAACTTTCTTCCAATCAAGTTCATTATATTCATCTTCTAGTTTTTCTCTATAACCATCAGCATGCAATTCTAATGGAATTTCAGGACCTTTAACAATTCTTTGCCATGCTTCAATATTAACAGATTGAATAAAATTTCTCATCCTCACTTTCCAAAAGAATAATTAGAACCATTAAACAAAGGTGGTCTAGTGATAGAGTGTCCTTCAGCTAAAGGTGCAGGGATACCAGCTGTGTTAGATGTGCCAACCATTATAGGATCTCTCTAAGGTGTTTAAACCTCAAGCAAGAGAGACAAGCTCGATGCAATTTGTTGTCCCAAAGAAAGTGACCAAGAGGGGGTGAATTGGACACTTTAGATAATTTTTGATCCTTACTCAAGACTTAATGAAAAATTGAGGCTTTGCAGTTCTATGTATCTGTATAACTCTGTTCCTTGGATTTTATTTAAGTAATCAATAAAGTGATGCACAAATAATAGCTCATACACAAAATAATTACTTGATATCAAGTGTATTTTCTCACATATAATTCAGAGTTTGCAATATTAGCTCAATAAAACAAATTCTCAACACATTTAATATATAATCAGAAAATCAAAGTCTTTGAAAATTAAAGAGTTAAAGAAGAAAAAAATCAAACACGATATTTATAGTGGTTCGGCTCTCTTAGCCTACATCCACTCTTTCCAAAGTCCCACTTTGAGAGTCACTCCACTATTTGATCTTTTTAACAGGCAAGATTCAAAGTCTTTACAATCTCAGCAAGTTTCTCAGGTGCTTGAGAACCTTTACAATGTTTTTGCTTCCCACAAAAGTCCACAAGCTCACAAGGTGCTTGAAAACCTTCCACAAGCTTCATAAGGTACTTGAAAACCTTCCACAAGTGTGTCCTCACACTTACACAACCTTAAATAGGTTTTGGGGTAGAAGAAATCACTCTCAATAACTCTCAGATATAGAATTTAATGCTAAAAGATTGAGAGAAGATTTGCCACTCAAGCTCAAGAGTAATTGAATGAAAGCTTCAAAAATACCACAATAAATTCACTATGAATAAGAGCACTTTCATTAGTTAGAATTGTAGTAAATGATGCCTTTTATAGGTGCTTTTCATTGCCAAAAACGTCAGCTGGAGAGTGTGTCCAACAGCTCTTTAATTTTCAAAAAACTATAGTTATTGCTTAGAAAGTCGTCTGTGAGTTGAGTCAGTCGGTCATAAAAATAGTTAACTAAAATTTTCACCGGTTAACTAGTTTTGTAAGATAGAGAATTTTAGACATCAAAACTAGTTAACTAATTTTTGCAATGGGTTAACTAATTTCGCTACTGCCTGACTTAAAAATTGAAAATTTGAGTTTTTAAGGAAAGGTTGTAAAAATTATTTTGACCATTCAAAAACCTTAGGAATGATATAAAAACACTTTCTAAACCCTTGAATCTAAAAACAAAATTGATTTTAGGTCTCAAATGGCATAAATTCTCCAATCTTGTACAATGGACCTAAGAACTTAATTTCTATCATATTTCTTCATGGACTTTGATTCGTCTTGTGTTATACAAGATGATAAACTCCTTTTATATCAGCCATGTCAATAGAATAGTCCTTCCATCAATGTCTTTGCATATCATGACCTATAAAATCACTTCAAATACTTATGCACAAAAGTTTAATGTATATTTCATTAAGGTTTGTTATCATCAAAATCAAGCTCATTTTAGCTTACAGGGCCTACATCTTATTTATCTCACGCTTATTCGACTTTGATATTTCATATCTTACAGGCCGTTCATCCGTCTAATTGACCGGTTATATCCTGCTCCTTGCTCAACTCATTTCTACTGCGATGATTGAATCCCGTTATATCAAAGGCACTCTTTTTCATAGTTTGCACTTTTCCGCTACCTCCCTAGTATTATCACGCTACTCGATCTTTGATTGATTTGGTGATCCATGCATCGCCGTTCTACAACTGTTATTGTTTCTTCTTGGGTAATTCTCTTATCTCTTGGCGTGTAAAAAGCAAACCGTTATTGACGTTCTAACACGAATCTGAATATCGTGCTCTTACCGATCTACATCCCAATTACTTTGGTTATGGTGGTTATTAAGCGATTTGAGTGTCACTCATTCTTACGACCCTGCCAATGCTTCATTCGCGATAATAGAAGTGCCATCATGATTTCTCATAATGATGATTTCATGGTAGCGTACCAAACACATCAAAATTGATTGTCATTTTGTCACGTAATCATGTTGCCTCATGGCACCTATATGTTTAATTCAAATCTCACTCACAGTCATAAAGCAAACCGTCATATATTCACCAAAACGCATCCTCCCGCTCGCTTTTAGAGGATCTCTAAGCAGAAGCTCAGATTACATCCATGAAGTACCACCTTGAGTTTGAGGGAAAGTGTTAGCATAATTACAGCAATTACACTATAGGAGATTTATGTAGCGCATAATTACAGCACCATTAGCATGATTATAGGAGATTTGCCGTAGCATAATTACCAGCAATTATTATTCTTGTCCAAATTAGTTCATATTACTCATGTATAAATAAGATGGCACATATCTCTGTAAATATAAGACAGCATGCACAAATACACAATCCTTTCCTTATTGCCATTTGTATTCTTTCTTTCTAACACTATGATTTATAAAAAATCATGCATTATTGTTTGATAAAGTATAGTTTATAAATTTTTATTAATTATAACAATTATGTGACTCATATTGGTACATTTTTTTTTCTCCATTTTTTATAATTTTGTGTCCCCTAATTGTATATAAAAACTTTTGTCATACTCTAGTAATAATATTTTAATAATTATATTTAGGCTACTAGATTACACTATATCATTAGTAAAGATCTGAATTTTTTCCTTTTATTGTTGAAATTCATTTTATGATTTCACAAATTTTATTTTTCTTTAAATAAGTATGGTATTTTCCTTTTTAATTTAATTTTTTCTTTAGTTAATTTTACAATTCCAAATTGAATATAGATTAAGAAAAATATAATTTTATTAATTAAAATTTAGAGTATTAATTATTAGTATAATTAAAAGCAATTTAATTTAAAATTACTTATTTTTAAAGCACACTTACGAGATTTTTAAAGGAAATATGAATTTATTAATTAATTTTTTATATAAGATTTTAATTTAAGTTGCAATAGAAATTTTTGTTATGTAAAATTATAAGTAAGATTAAAATTTTAAATTTTTAAAAACTAGA